>NW_026688168.1:300000-476325 GCF_030445035.2 Dasypus novemcinctus | reverse complement strand
TCATCTGTGAATCCCCCTACAGAATTACCTTACACTAAAGGTCAGCATATTCTAAACAGTGTTCCAAGGAACACTTCTTTCAGATATTAATAAAATTCTGGTCTAATAAGTTTGTGAACATGGGGAAATGAACTTAAACACAGTGATGGGCAGAGAGTGTAAACTATAATGTAAACTGTAATATACTTTAGCGGCAATGTTCCAAAATGTGCTCATCAATTGTAATAAATATACCACACTAATGGAGGATGTTGTTAATGTGGGAAAATGTGGAAAGGGTTTGGAGTGGGACATATCAGAATTCCCTCTATATTTTTTGTAACATTTATGTAGTCTAAGTATTTTTTTTTTAATTTAAAAGTATATTTAAAAAAATAAACACAGTAATGGGCATTGAGGATATCCAAATAAGGAACAGAGAAGATAAAGTTTGAGTACTGAACTCCTGTTTTTCACTGAATAGCTACGAACATCTGAAGGCATTCAGTTTGGGAAATGTTACCAAAAGCATTTGGGAAAACTTAAAGTTCTGACAATATGCTCTACTCTCCTATTTCTTCACCTCTGCCTGGTGAGCCATCCATTCATTCAGTCATTCATTTGTTCATACACTCCAAAACAATCATTGGATATCAACTAGTATATGCTTTACATTCAGGGGGAGAACATGCTCTTGGTGACTCAAACTTTGTAAACATATGATTAAAACAGTCAGGATAAGTGCTCTGAATTTTGGAGCATAGTGTAAGGATCTGAGTTTGGCAGATCAATCGACAACAAGCTTCCCCCTCCCCCCCTTGACAGGGATATCCCTCAGATAGGAGTCAAATTTTTTTTTTTACTTTAGGTATTAAATGGAATCTTAGGTGTTAAATGAGCATATATTTACAGATGTCATATCTTTCCTTTAGGTTGATCCTTTTATTGTTATGAAGTCTCCCTCTCTGTTTGTAGAGGTATAGGTAAAGTATATGTACATGTCATGAAAGTTAAGTTGGTACCAAATGAAACATGATTTTATATATTAAGGATGTTGCATTTTAACCCCATGGAAAACACAGGAAAAGGAAATGACAATATATCCATATAGGAAAAGGAATGCAATCAATGTGGTACAATTCAAAACATCCAATACATATAATAGTAGGAAAAAAGGGTTTGTTTAAAATGAATTCTTACCTTAGGACAAACTTTCTGGATAGAGTTAAGAAATTCATAATAATAATAATTTGAAAGAGTGGCAGAGTAAACTAGGCTGATGGGACAGTACTGATCATGAGATTATTCTAGATAGATATTTTTCATTATGTTCATGTATCTAGTCAAGAAAACTAATATATTTTAAATAAAATGCAGATTTCTGGTTCTCCACACCAAATCACAGATAAAAATATCTGAGTATAAGGTATAGAAAATAGTATTTTAAATATGTTTCCTACAAGATTTTCATGTACAATAAAGATCGAACCTTTCTGTTGGGAGACTGTAATGAATTCAATAATTGAAAGGTTCAGAATCCTTGATGTAAGTCATATATATTGGCTTCTTCATTTTCCACTGACCACTAAAATATTATATACCTGGACCACAGTTTAACCTCCTGCCACAATGTTTTTAAATTATAGTTTTGTTTTTTATTTACCAAGAAAGGGTTCTTATTTGCTAAAAAAAAAATTTATCTTTTTTATTATTGTTCTTTTTTATTAATTGTCTCTAATAACAGTTATATGTTATTTAATTATCCCTGTAAAAGCTATCACTTTCAGCATTCTTGCATCAGGAAAACTTTTTCTTAAGAATGGTATGTTTCCTTCTCTGTGAAAAACAAATATGTAATTGCTTTTTAGCCTGAGAAATATTTAACAAAAATAATAAAAGCATGGCTGCCCTGATGGAAGGGGCTGAGGGTCAGAACTGTGTACTCTCAGTTTCCTCCATGACTCCTGCATTAATTTCCTCACTGCTGTAATGGATTCCATATAATGGGTTGGCTTACCAACAGGGATTTACAGACTCAAGGTTTCAGAGGCCAGAAGGCTTGCTTCCTCCCAGAGTCAGTACTTAGAACTCACCAGCCATGTTGGTGCTCCTTGGCTTTTCTGTCATGTGCTGATGCATATGGCTGCATCTTCTCCTTTCTCTTCTGGGTTCTGTTGACTTCCAGCTTCAGGCTGCTTCCAGAGTTTCCTTTCCACATCCATTTGGTTTGCTTATAAGGACTTCAGTGACACTGGATTTAAGGCCCATATATTCAAAGATCCTATTTACAAAAGTGTTCCCACCCACAGACCAGGGGTTGGAACCTGAACATACCTTTTGTGGGGGACATTATGCAATCCCCAACACCAAAGATACCCTCTGACAACTCACCTTTCCAATGGGACCCAGAAAACAATAAAAAAAATCATTAAGTGAAAAATCACTTTGGAAATCAGTATTTCAAATGTCCACAATTCTCACTTTGCCCTGAACACTAATTCAGTCAAATTTGATGCAATTTGTATTAACTCTCTTTGTGAGAATGTTTACTTTTGCCTTCTTTATGGCTTTAACTTCTTTAGTGCTTTAGTTTCAAGAGAATTTTATAATTATTTCTATAAATATGTGCTTGTGCATATACTAAAAAACCATTATGGAAAGATGGGGTACAAATAGTCTGAATACATATTCATTATTATTATCTTTATTGAAATCTTGTGAACTCAAATGGCTTCTATTACTTTACAATGATTCTTCTGGGAAGATGGCAGATTAGCAAGACAGAGGACTCTTCTCTTCCAGAAAAATAGCTAGAGGACAGGCAGAAATGGCCTGGAAAGAAACTTCTAGGGGTCAGGACCCCAGGGGAAGCCTGGACACCACTCAGCAGATAGAGGGGCAATGGAAAAGAAAAGAACCATGGTGGCAAAACTATGAGTACATGCTGCAGTTGCCAGTATCCACCCCCACCATATAGTGAATTCTCAGGCCTCAGGGCCACTGGCTACAAAGGGGGACCCACCTCCCAGAAGTGAGGAGAGAGCAGCAAAGCCTAAGGCTGGCTGCTTTTGACTCACAGCTTTGGTCTGCTGTGCCCTTGAGCTCCTGCAGCCTGGTGGGGCCCTGCTATTGTTTGCCTGGGAGCCAGCAGGGGACTAATTGCCCTCTCTATAGACCAGGACTGACTGTTTGAATTAGGGGGCTCTTAGCCTCCAGGCAGGATTACTGTGATCTGGTCTGGTGGATGTAAACACACTCTGACCAGGCTTTGAATTGAGAAGGCTGACAAAGAGTGCCATGGCTGGACCAAGGAAAAGCATATAAGGAACACAAATAAGCAAGAGAGGCATTTTCTGGTCTTTACAGTCTCCCTCCCCAAGGGCCTAGGAAGCAGGTCTGCAACACATTACTCTGCTCAGGGCCTAGATCTGAGCAACTAACAGGGACTATCCTAAGACCCAGAACAAGTTGAACCAAGAATCAAGGACACCAGTAACACACAGCCTCCTGCCGCTAAATCCCTATGAAAGGAAAGTGAGTGTCTGAGTAAACTCACCATTCAAATCAGATGCCTAGACATCAGGAAAAATTACAAGTCATTCTGAGAAAAGAGAAGAAATGACCCAAGAAAAGGAATCTATCAAAGTCCCCAGAAGAGACACAGGATTTCAGACAACTAACCAAGGAGATGCACACAAACTTCCAAAATCAAATTAATGAATTGAAAGATGATGTGGATAAAAAGATAAAAGATATAAAAAAGACAAGTGAGCACAAAGAAGAATTTGGAAGCCTGAATAGAAAAGTAACAGAACTCAGGGTAATGAAAGACACAAAAGTGGGATAAAAAACAAATTAGAGGGGAGCAGTTGTAGCTCACGTGGTTGAGGATCTACTTTTCATGTACAAGGTCCCAGGTTTGATCCCTTGCACCTTCTAAAAACAACAAATGAAAAAATGAACTCTCACTGCGGAGCAGATGTAGCTCAGTGGTTGGGCATCTGCTTACAATGCACAAGGTCCTGGGTTCAATTGTCAGTACCCCTTTAAGAGGAAACAAACAAAACAACAACAACAACAAAACATTAGAGGCATACAACAGCAAGTTTGAAATGACAGAAGAAACAGTAAATGATGCAGAAGACAGAACAGCAGAAATGGAAGAAAGAAAAGAACAGAAAGAGAAAAGAGTGTGAAAAATTGAGCAAGGGCTCAGGGAGTTGAGTGATAATAGAAAACACAACCACATGCATGTCATGTCAGTTCCAGAAGGGGAAGAGAAGGGAAAGGGGCAGAAAGAGTATCTGAGGTAATAAGAGCTGAAAATTTCCCAACCCTTATGAAAGTAATGACCTTGCATGTCCAGGAAGCACAGTGTACCCCAATCAGAATAAATGTGAATAGACCTACTCCAATAGGTCTATTCAGATTCATAGTAGGTCTAACAGGACTACTCCAATTGCCAAATGTCAAAGATAAAGAGAAAATTCTGACAGCAGCAATGGAGAAGCGAACTATCACATACAATGGATGCCCAGAAAGATTTTTTTTGTGGATTTCTCATCAGAACTTGAAGAAGAGAAGACAATGGCATGATGTAATTAGGATACTAAAAGAGAAAAACTGCCAGCTGAGAAATCTTTATCCACCAAAATTGGCCTTCAAATATGAAAGGTGCATTTAAAATACAAAGAAAACAGAAATTAAGAGAATTCATAAAAATGATTCCATTTTGTAGGAAATATTAAAGGAGACCTTACCACCTGACAGAAAAAGACAGGAGACAGAGGTTTGGAAGAGATTATAGAAGAAAGAATAGCAGAAAGGATAATCAAGAGAGTGAAAATACAGACAGAAATAAGACATGACATATGAAAACCAAAGAATAAAATGATAGAAGTAAATAATGCATTTACAGTAATAACATTGAATGTAAATAGATTAAACTCCCCAATCAAAAGATATAGGCTGGGAAGCAGACATGGCTCACCTGCTAGAGAATCCATCTACCACATGGAGGGCCCAGGGTTCAATCCCCAGGGCCTCCTGACCTGTGTGGTAAGCTGGCCCATGTGCAGTGTTGCTGCACTCAAGGAGTGCTCTGCCATGCAGGGGTGCCCCTGCATAGCGGTGCCTTATGTGTAAGGAGTGCGCCCCACAAGGAGAGCTGCCCCATGTGAAAAAAAAGTGCAGCTCACCCAGGAGTGGCACTGCACATGGAGAGCTGACACAGCAAGATGATGGAACAACAACAAAAAAGAATTTCCCAGTGCTGCCAAATAATGCAAGCAGACACAGAAGAACACACAGCAAATGGACACAGAGAGCAGACAATGGAGGGGGAAGGGGATAGGAATAAATAAAATAAATCTTTAAAAAAAAGATACAGGCTGACAGAATGGATGGAAAAACATGAGCCATCCATGTGCTGCCTACAAGAGACTCACCTTAGATCCAGGGATAAAAACTGCCTGAAAGTGAAATCTTTGAAAAAGATACTCCATGCTAACAGTAACCAAAAAAGATCATGTCTTCTACACAAGTAAAAGAAAAAACTTGCCAACTTTGATGAGTGATTCTGCAGTTCTTTGGGATTTGAGGGTTCTATGACAATGGAAATGAGGCCATGGCCTCTTGTGGTTTAGAAAAGCCTGAGAGAAGAGAGAGAAGAGGCAGGAGGGGGAGGGGGAGGAGGGGGAGGAGGAACTGGAGGGAGGAGGGGAGAAATGGGACATAAATAATGGCAGGGAAGGTTCATGTGGTCAGAGAGAACCCTGCAAAGGCACTAATAGAAGAGGGGAAGCTTAAGTGAGCTAGGAGAAAAACCCTCTGACCAGGTTCTGTACTAGAGCAGAAAAGAAAAAATGCTTTAATTGATACTGGTAATGAAATCTAGCAAGAGACTTGCTCAATTGCAAAATTCCTTTTTCCTCCTAATTCATCTTGAGTATGTCTGTGTTGATAATACTTGTTTAACTTAATACCCTAGCTTTTAGTCATTTTTAGAACTAGAGAAACCTATTTCTTGAACAGGAACCAGTCAGGATTTTTGTGGCTCCTTTGCAATGTAGACACACCTTGTCCTTTTGGATGGCATGGAACTCTTCCATCAGCAGGTGACAACTCAGAACTGTGCAGGTGAGAGATATAGTAGAAAGAAAGTGTTCCTTTCAAGCACTATAAGAGCATTATAATTATGAGAGTTTCTTTTTCCTCCACTTCACATTATCTGTATATTTTTTGTTAGGTGAAAGTGACATAACATAAAATTAACGATTTTAACAGTACATTCTGTGGCATTTAGTACATTTACTATGTTGTGCATAAAATTTATCTAATTTCAGAACATTTTTATCCATTCTGAAGGAAAACTCATAGACCCAAAAGGAGTTACTCCACCTTCCCCACTCCCCTCAACCCCTGCCAGCCATTAATCCGCATTCTGTCTGTCTTTATTTGCATAGTATAGTGGGGGGTAGGGGGGTGGGAACCTTATATTTTTAATGTAACATTTGTGCTCAGGGTAGCATAAAAAAAGACAAATAAAAAATTTTTTTAAAGTTTCCATTTATATGATAGTTTTTTGACATTACAGGAGTAATCTGTTTGGAGTGAGTACAAAAGTCCTAAAAGATGAATTACTGATAGTTTGTCCCAAGTATTGCTCTAAAATATTCCAAGTGTTGATTCACTTATAACCATAGCATTTCATAGGTCTTAATTTCCCTTGAAGATTTTCCACTCTAAAATCCTGCGTATCTTGGGAAACTACAATAATTCTGTTCATTTTAACTATTTTTATAATCTTGGGTCCTAGAATCATGACCTGTTAGTTAAAAAGGGGTCAGTAACCATCTGTTTACAATGAGACTCCCCGCTCCCCCCCACCCAGCGCACCTCCTGCTGCCCTTTATTGCGCTGCACCCTGAGCTTCAGTCTTCTGTGATGTAGAAGAATATTTATCTCACAACAGGGGGTAGGGGGTGGGGGGTGGGGGGGTGGCTGGCAGCTCCTCCCAGGAGGCATCCCCATTTCTGGCCAGGGGGATCCACGTGGCTGCCAGGCGCTGGCCGGATCTTGGGGGTGGGGAGACCCTCCTCCCAGAGGACGCAGGTAGGGGCCCTGAAGTCTAGTGGGACGGGAGCTCGCAGGAGCCCTACATGCGCGGGTCCGCCTCGGGCCGCGGCAGGGGGGTGGGGCTCCTGGCAAGGGCGTGGCGGGCGCTCAGCCCCGCTGCTGGCCGCGCAGCCGCTTTCCCCCACCGCTCAGCCCCACCCCCTGAGGCCCCGCCCAGCACGCGGCGCAGCGGCTGCACCTTTCGGACCCTCAGGGGTTCCAGTCCCGGCGGTGTCCTGGTGCTTGGGCCGGGCCGAGGCTCCGCGCCCGGCAGCAAGCGCTGGCCTGGAACCCTCAGGTGGAGCGCATGGTCCCTTCTCAGACTCCGGCCTGCTCCTGGCTCGGAGCTCGGTACGTGTGCGGACCCCACCCGGGGGCGGCGGGGCGGGCCAGAGCGTGGGGCGCGGGGCTGCGGGCGCCGCCGGCAGCGCGGAAAAGCGGGCAAGCGGCGGTCCCCGCGCTGCGCTGAGGATGCGCCTGGCCCGCGCGGCCGCCAAAGCTCCCGCTGTGCGGTTGGGGGCTGCCTTCACCGGGCCTGTGGGCGGCCAGGGGCCCGGGGCCTGCTTCAGTCTTTGGCATTTTTCCAGACACAGATAACTTGTTTATTCTGTGAAAGTTAGTTGAATGAAATTACCTCGTTAGAGCTGCAGAGCTATTTACGATGTACCACCTTCTCTTATCCAAGCCCCAGTTGATAGGCATTTGTATTTTTTTCCCAGTTTTGACGGCCATGAACTTGCTGTGGGAATCATGGTACAGCAGTTTGTCTTGGATAGATATTTCGGAGTGGAATTAGCAACAATGATGTAAGTTTATATATATATATATTTTTAAAGATGTATTTATTTATTTAATCCCCCCTCCTCCGGTTGTCTGTTCTCTGTGTCTATTTGCTGCATCTTGTTTCTTTGTCCACTTCTGTTGTCGTCAGTGGGAGGGGAAGTGTGGGCGGCGCCATTCCTGGGCAGGTTGCACTTTCTTTCGCCCTGGGCAGCTCTCCTTGTGGGGCGCACTCCTTGCGCGTGGGGCTCCCCTATGCGGGAGACACCCCTGTGTGGCAGGGCACTTCTTGTGTGCATCAGCACTGCACATGGGCCAGCTCCACGCGAGTCAAGGAGGCCTGGGGTTTGAACCGCGGACCTCCCATGTGGTAGACAGATGCCCTAACCACTGGGCCAAGTCCGTTTCCCAGTTTATATTTTTAAGAAACTGACAAAATGTTTCCCAAAGTGGTAGCACCTTTTGGCATTCTAACTAGAAAGGTATGAGGGCTCCAGGTTTTCCACACCTTCTTTAACAGTTGGTATTATCTTTCTTGATATTAGCCATTTTACTATGTCTATATGATGTCATAGCAGATTTTAATTTGTATTTCCCTAGTGATGAAAAGAATTGAATGTTTCTTCTCTGGTGAAAGTGTTATTTACATAGTTTCCCATTTTTAAGTGCTGTTTGTCATTTTTTTTAACAAATCATTTTTATCTATATGTATCAACAAAGCATACTGTTCACCGCACAATCAGTGGTGTTTGGCAGCATCACAAAGTTGTGCATTCATCACCTCCATCATTACTAGAGCATTTTCTTAATTTGAATAATAATTTAAAAAGTAAATCCATCACTTCTCCATCTGTGCTTCCTACTGTTCACAGCTCCCCTTTTTGGCTATTCTTGCACAGATACTTTTATTTCCCCTCTGTAAATTGATTTACATTTACATTTTATGTAAACAGGATCATACAATATGTTATACAATATATTTAGTTCATAGCGATCCTCTATTTATTGTATTTATCCTTTTGTGTCTGGTTTGCTTCACTCAACATAATGTCCTCCAGGTTCACTGATGTTGTCAAATGTTTTAGGACTTCTTTTCTATTTTTTTTTAAGATTTATTTTTTATTTATTATTCTTCCCTTCTGCACCCCACCCCCAGTTGTCTGCTCTCTGTGTCCATTTGCTGTGTGTTCTTCTTGTGTCCACTGGTACTCTTGTCAGTGACACCCAGAATCTGTGCCTCATTTTATTGCATCATCTTGTTCTGTCAGCTCTCCATGTGTGTGGCACCACTCCTGGGCAGGCTGCACTTTCTTTTGTGCTGGGTGGCTCTCCTCATGGGGTGCACTCCTTGCACGTGGGGCTCCCTTATGCGGGGGACACCCCTGGGTGCTGCAGCACTCCTTGGGAAAATCAGCACTGTGTATGGGTCAGTTCATCACATGGATCAGGAGGCCCTGGGTTTGAACCTTGGACCTTCTATGTGGTAGGCAGATGCCCTATCTGTCTGGCCAAATCCGCTTGCCCATTTCTTCTTAAATACTGCATAATATTCCATTGTGGGACTATACCACTGTTTGTTTATCCATTTGTCAGTTGATGGACACCTGGGTTCTTTCCAGCTTTTGACATTGTGACTAGCACTGCTATGAACATGAGTGTGCAGATGTGTATTTGTATCACTGCTTTCAATTCTGGGTGTAGACCCAATAGTGATAGTGCTGGGTCACTGGAATTTTTATTTATTTATTTCTCTCCCCTCATCCCCGCCCTGCCCCAGTTGTCTGCTCTCTGTGCCTATTTGCTGCATATTCTTCTTTGTCCACGTCTGTTGTTGTCAGCAGCACAGGAATCTGTGTTTCTTTTTGTTGCATCATCTTGTTGTGTCAGGTCTCCATGTGTGCAGCACCATTCTTAGGCAGGCTGCACTTTCTTTTGCACTGGGCAGCTCTTCTTCTGGGGTGCACTCCTTGCACATGGGGCTCCCCTATATGGGGGACACCCCTGCGTGGCAGGGCACTTCTTGTGTGCATCAGCACTGCACATGGGCCAGCTCCACATGGGTCGAGGAGGCCCGGGGTTTGAACCACAGAACTCCCATGTGGTAGATGGATGCCCTAACCACTGGGCCAAGTCTGCTTCCCTATATTCAACTTCTTTAGGAACTGCCCAACAGTCCTCCACAGGGGCTGTACCATTCTGCATTCCCACCAATTGTGAGTAAGAGTTCCTATCTCTCCACATCCTCTCCAACATTTGTAGTTCTCTGACTTTTTAATTGTGGCCATTCTGATAGGTGTGAAAAGATATCTCTTAAGTATGATTTGCATTTCCCTAATCATTACTCATATTGAACATTTTTTCACATGTTTTCTCACCATTTGTATTTCTTCTTTGGACAAATATCTATTCATGTCTTTTGCATTTAATTGAGTCTTTTTTTATTTTTGAGTTGTAACATCTCTTTACATATCAGGGATCTTAATCCCTTATTGGACATGTGATTTCCAAGTATTTCCTTCTGCTGAGGCAGCTGCCTTTTCACCCTTTTGACAAAGTCCTGTGAGGTGTACATGTGTTTAATTTTGAGGAGGTCCCATTTATCCATTTTTTCTTTTGTTTTGTGTGCTTTGGATGTAAGGCCCAAAAAACCACCATGTAGCACAAGGTCTTTAAGATGTTTCCCTACATTTTCTTCAAGCAGTTTTATGGTGCTTTTATATCTAGGTCTCTGATCCATTTTCAGTTGATTCTTGTATGGGATGTAAGATAGGGGTTCCATTCCATTCTTTTGGTTGTAGATATCCAGGTCTCCCAGCACCATTTATTGAAGGGACTTTTTCCCCATTAACATGGACTTGGTGGGTGTCTGAAAAACTAGTTGACCATGGAGGTGGGGGGTTATTTCTGGACTCTAAATTCTATAATACTGATCCATGAGTCTCTCTTTATGCCAGTGCCATGCTATTTTGGCCACTGTAGCTTTGTAATATGTTTCAAGGTCTGGCATTGAAATTCCTCCCATGTTGCTCTTCTTTTTTAGAATGCTTTTGGTTACTTGAGTGCATTTTCCCTTCCAAATGAATTTGGTAATTGCCTTTTTCTGTCAAGTAGACTGTTGGAATTTTTATTGGTATTACATTGAGTCTATAAATCAGTTTAGGTTGGATTGACATCTTCATGATATTTAGTCTTAGAGTAAATGAACACAGAGTGTCATTCCATTTGTTTAGGTCATTTTAAATTTCTTTTACCACTGTTTTGTAGTTTTCTGCATCTAGGTCCTGTACTTCTTTGACTAAGTTGATGCCTACATATTGAATCTTTTTGTTGCTATTGTAAATGGAATTTTCCCCTGATTTCTCCTCTGATTATGCAGTACTACTGTACAAGAACACTGATTTCTGCATGTGGATCTTGTATTCTGCCACTCTGCTGAACTCATTTCTTATGTCAAGTAGCTTTGTTGTAGACATTTCAGAATTTTCTAAACATAGGATCATGCCATCTGCTGATAGTGCAAGTTTTATGTCCCCTTTTTCTATTTGGATGCCTTTAATTTTTTTTCTTCTCTAATTACTCTGGCTAGAACTTGTAGTACAATGTTGAATAGCAATGATGATAGTAGGCATCCTTGTCTTGTTCCTGATCTTAGATGGAAAGCTTTCAACCTTTCCCCACTGAGTACAATGTTGGCTGTGGGTTTTTCATATATGCCTTTTATCATATTGTGGCATTTTCCTTCTATTCATACCTTTTGAAGTGTTTTTTTTTTTTTTTACCAAGAAAGAATGCTGGATTCTGTCAAATGCCTTTTCTGTGTCTATTGTGATCACCATGTGTTTTTTCCCTTCAATTTTTTTAATGTGGTGTATTATGTTGATGGTTTTTTTTATGTTGAGCTAACCTTGCAACCAGGAACAAATCCCCCTTGGTCATGATGTGTAAGTCTTCAGTAATGCTGCTGGATTCAATTTGTCAATATTTTGTTGAGAATTTTTGCATCTCTGTGTTCATTGAAGAGATTGGTCTGTATTTTTCTTTCCGTGTAATGTCTTTATCTGGCTTTGGTGTTAGGGAGATGTTGGCTTCATAAAAAGAGTGGGGTAATTTTCCCTCCTCTTCATCATGTTGGAAGAGTTTAAACAGGATTGTTGTTAATTCTTTTTGAAATGTTTGGTTGAATTTATCTCTGAAGTCATCTGGCCCTGAGCTTTTCCTTGTTGGGAGGTGTTTGATGATGGATTCAGTCTCTTTAAATGTGGTTGGTTTGTTAATTCTTGTATTTCTTGTAGTGTCAGTGTAGGTTGGTTGTGCCTTTCTAGGAATTTTCCCATTTCTAGGTTGTCATTGTTGGCATACAGTTTCTCATAATATCGTCTTTTGATTCTTTTTATTTCTGTGGGGTCAGTCATTACTTCCCTCCTTTCATTTCTGATTGTATTTATTTGCCTATTTTTCTCCTTTGTTAATCTTGCTAGCAATTTGTCAATTTTACTGATCTTCTCAAAGGACCAGCTTTTGGTTTTGATTTTATCTATTTTTTTTTGTTGTTGTTGTTCTCAATTTCATTTATTTCTGCTCTAATCTTTATTATTTCTTTCCTTTTGTTTGCTGTTCTTTTTCCAATTTCTCTAGGTGTTCAGTTAAGTCTTTGAGTTTAGCGCTTTCTTCTTTTTTAATATAGGTGTTTAGGGCTATAAATTTCCCTCTCCAGACTGGCTTTGCTGTATCCCTTAAGTTTTCATAATTTGTGTTCTCATTTTCATTTGTCTATACATTTACTGATTTCACTTGCAATTTCTTCTTTGATCTACTGATCATTTAAGAGTGTGTTGTTTAGACTCCACACAGTTGCAAAGTTACCTTTTTCCTGTCTATTCTTGATTTCCAATTTCATTCCATTATGATCTAAGAAGGTGCTTTGTATAATTTCAGTCTTTTCATATGTATTGAGACCTACAGTGTGCCCTACATGTGGTGTATCCTGGTGAAGGGTCCATGGGCACGTGAGAAGAATGTATAACTTGCTGCATTTGGATGCAGCATTCGGTGTATCATTAGGTCTAACTCATTTATAGTTCTTTAAGTTCTCTGTTTCCTTGTTGATCTTCTGTCCAGTTGTTCTGTCTCATAATGTGAGTGGTGTATTAGAGTCTCCAGTGATTATTGTACAGATGCTTGTTTCTCCCTTCAGTTTTGACAGAGTTTGTCTTATGTATTTTGGGGCACCGTGGTTAGGTGCATAAATATATCTTGGGTTGTCCTTTTAATTAATATATAATGGCCTTCTCTGACTCATAACTTTTTTTCACTTCAAGTCTGCTTTGTCCAATAATAGTATAGCTGTCCCTGCTCTTTTTTGGTTACTATTTGCATGGAGTATCTTTTTCCAACTTTTTACTTATAGCTGGTTTGTATCTGTGAGTCAAAGGTGGGTCTCTTGTAAGCAGCATATGGATGGCTTATGTGTTTATTATCCATCCTGTCAATCTATATCTTTTGTTTGGTGCATTTAATCCATTAACAATCAATGATAGGACTGTAAATGCATTGTTTACTTCCTACATTTTATTCTTTGGTTTTCATGTGTCATGTCATATTTTGGTGTCTTTTTTCTCTTGGTTATCCTTTCTGCTCTTCTTTTGTCTCTACTCTCCTCCAGGCATTTCTCTTCTTTTTCTTTCAGGCTCTATGGCTTCCTTATTATTTCCTGCAATTTGGATTCTCTTTTACAAACTCTCTTAGTTTCTGTTTGTGGATATTTTATACTCACCTTCATATTTGGAGGACAGTTTTGCTGGGTGCAGAATTCTTGGCTGGTAGTTTTTCTCTTTCAGTCTCCTTATTGCATCATACCACTGTCTTCTTACCTCCATGGTTTCTGATGAGAAATCCATACTATTACTGGGCATCCCTTGTATGTGATGATTTGCTTCCCTTACTGCCCTCAGAATTTTCTCTTTATCTTTGACTTTTGACATTCTGAATAATATATCTTTTGGAGTATGTCTATTTGGATTTATTCTGATTAGGATAAGGTGGGCTTCTTAGACATGCAGGGTCATTCCTTTTGTGAGCATTGGGAAATTTTAACTATTCCCTTAAATACTATTTCTAATCCTTTTCCCTTCTCTTCTCTTTCTGGAACTCCCATCACATGTATGTTGTTGTCCGTTTTCTGTTGTCATTCATCTCCCTGAGCCTCTGCTCAATTTTTTTTTCCCATTTTTTTCCTCCCTCTGTTCTTTTCTCTCTTCAGTTTCAGCTGTTCTGTCTTTGGTATCACTTCTACTTTCTTCTGTCCTTTCAAGTCTGCCTGAAATTGTTGTAGACCTTTAATGTGTTTTTGATGTCACCTATTGTGTCTTTCATTCCCATGAGCTCTGTTGCTTTTCTGTTCCACATTTCAAATTCTGTTTTTTGCTTGCTCAACGTCTTCTTGATGTCATTCATCCCTTTAGCCATATTGTCCTTCAACTCATGAATTTAATTTTGGAAATTGGTACACATCTTGTTAATTAGTTCTCTCAAATCCTGCATCTCTTCTGGGACTTTGATATATTCCTTTTCCTGGGCTATGTCTTCCATTTTCTTCTTCTGGCTCATAAATTTTTGCTGATTCTAGGCACCTGATTGGTATGTAGTTTACTCAGATGCTCAATTTCTTTGTCTTTTGTTGGGATTTGTAGCAGGAGGCTGTGTGTTACTGTTGCTCTTTGATTCTTGATTCAACCTGGATCATTAGGCTTGTCCCTGTTAGTTGCTCAAAGGTGTAACACAGCCTGGATCAATCTGAAAGGGTCTTACCTGGAGCCTAAGAGCCTTGTAATTTGAACTTTCTTATAAAAAAGTCTCTAGCCTTCTCTGGCAGCCCCCTCCCATTTTCTGGGTAAGAAATAATTCCACTCCCTTCTCCATCTTCAACAATCAGTCCCCGTTCATAGAGGAGATTGAGAGGGTCAGGTTTCTTTACTCTCTTGCAGCCTCCTAAGGCAAACAATGGCAAGGCCTCCCTGGCCTGGAAGGGGCTGTGGGACACAACAGACCAAATTTGTGGGTCAAAACCTGAGTCAGCCTTAGATCTTGTCCCTCTCTTCCCTGTTTTCTGGGAAGGTACATCCTCCACAATCAGTGCCAGCTATAAGAGAGGGAGATTGAGAATGTTGGATTTCTCCAGTCCTGTTTAGTGTCCCAAGGTAGACAACAGTGTGGAAGGGCTGGTGGGACACAGCAGACCAGAACTGTGGGTCAGAAGCTATCAGCCTTAGGCAGTGCCCCTCTCTCTCCCCTTTCTGGGGATGGTAGATCCCTGGATACCCCTTTGTAGTCAGCTCAGAGGCCTTTGTGTCCTTTTTAAATTTATTTTTAAAAGATCCTTAGATTACATAAAATGTTACATTAAAAAATATGAGAGATTCCCATATGCCCTACTCCCTACACCTCCCACTGTTCCCAACATTACCAACTTCTTGCACTAGTGTACCACAATTCATTACAATTGATGAATAGATTTTGATGCATTGCAACTAAGCATGGGTTATAGTTTACACTGTAGTTTATACTCTCTCACACTCAATTCTGTAGGTTATGGCAGAATATATAATGGTCTGTGTATTAATCAGGGAAAGGGGTACTGATGTAAAATACCAGAAATTGTTTTTTTTAACAAAGGGTATTTATTTGGGGTAGGAGCTTATAGATAGCAGACCATAAAGCATAAATTACTTCCCTCACCAAAATCTATTTTCACGTGTTGGAGCAAGATGGCTGCTGACATCTGCAAGGGTTCAGGCTTCCTGTGTTTCTTCCCTTCCAGGGTATTGCTTCTCTCTGGGTTCAGGGTTCCTTGCTTCCCAGGGCTCCAGCTTCAGCATCAAACTGCAACATCAAAACTACAACATTAAGAACACTTAACTCTGTCCTTTGCCTTGCCTTTTATCTTTGTGTCCCTGCTCATCAAAGGGTAGGGACTCAATGCCCTTCTGGCACAAGTGACTAACATAATTACCTAATCAAGTAAACCTATGAATCCAACATAATTTAATATGTCCCCCTAAAAAAGATCAGTTTACATACATAATCCGATATTTCTTTTTGGAATTCATCCATAATATCAAAATGCTACAGCCTGTATCTGTCATTGCAATGTCATTCAGGTCTATTCCAAGTCCTGAAAATGCGCCCATATTATACCTCTTTTTCCCTCTCCCTGACTTCAGCACCACCAGTGGCCATTGTCTCCACATCAATGTATAGTTTTTCCATTGATAGAACCACAGGACATCTATAGTAGAACACCAGTAAGTTCACACTAATCTACATTTTATTCCCCAATCCTGAGGATTCTGGAATGGTGATGCCTGCTCTACCTGAGAGGTGACTTTGAACTCATTTGGCTAATAGATGAGACTTTCTTGCTTGCAGTTGTTGACTTTCTCAGTTTCTTGGTATGGTGGTTGTCCATCCTCACCTCCTTGTTAGTTGTCCTGGGTGAGGTCAATGAACTGGAGAGTAGGTGTTACACCTCCACTGAGTCTCAGGGCCCAGCTGACACATGAACCATCCAGAAATTCATGTCTTTTGGATGTACACCTACCAATTCCAGCATCAACTATAGGTTCAAATAAAAGAGATAGAAGAGGCATGTGTAGAGAAGCACATTTGAGTCCAACTCTGTCACACTTGGGAGCACAAACTCCAAAGGAGGACCCAGTGGCCAGGCATCAATCTCTGGAGCTATCTGCCCTGAACATATGAGCTGGGTATCTTTGGATCCCTCAAGTGTCCCACTATTTGTGGTAGCATCTGCTTCGGCAGTCTATGACATCCTGCAGAGACATTTTAAGTGTAAATCTCTGATGGCCTCCTGGCTTACTTTGAAGTCTCTTAGCCATATAAACTCATGTATCTTTACCTTTCCCTCCCTTTAGTTCAGTGTCCAGTCTCATTCCTGGGAGTCATGTCCCACATTGGGGGAGAAAGTAATGCATTTTTATGCTGAGTTTGGCTTAGGGAGAGGGCACATTTGAGTAACATGGAGGCTCTCAGGAAATAACTTCTTAGGTATCCTACATCACTAGGCTAAGTTACAAATTTAAGAGCAAAAAGTACATAAGCATAGTTATCAATCTCAAGGGTATATCAATAGGCCATCCTTTTTCACTAGTCCTTGCTCCTTGGGGGATTGTTGCTGTAGCATTAGAGAATGTGGCAGAGCTCCCAAGGATAGGACTTCAATATTCTTTCAGTTATTGTGTGAATCTCTACCCACTGTGGCAATGCCCCATGAACATTTGAACATATTTATATACCTTGTATATATCCCCACATGAACTTCCTTCCATATATCCCCCATCACAGACACCCCACACCAGTGGTCCTCCCCTACCATAGGTGTAACCCTTTTTTTTTTTTTTTTAAGATTTATTTTTATTTATTTAATTCCCCTCCCCTCCCCCGGTTGTCTGTTTTCTGTGTCTTTTTGCTGCGTCTTGTTTCTTTGTCCGCTTCTGTTGTCGTCAGCGGCACGGGAAGTGTGGGCGGCGCCATTCCTCGGCAGGCTGCTCCCTCCTTCGCGCTGGGCGGCTCTCCTTACAGGGGCACTCCTTGCGCGTGGGGCTCCCCTACGCGGGGGACACCCCTGTGTGGCACGGCACTCCTTGCGCGCATCAGCACTGCGCATGGGCCAGCTCCACACGGGTCAAGGAGGCCCGGGGCTTGAACCGCGGGCCTCCCATGTGGTAGACGGACGCCCCAACCACTGGGCCAAAGTCCGTTTCCCAGGTGTAACCCTTTTGTTATCTAAAACTTCTTCGAAAATGAAGCCAAGAATATTTTCAAATTCACTTAATAGGAAAATGAAATAATAACAAAAGGTTTAAACATCATAAATAAAATACATAACAATTTAAGAAAACAAAAACTAAAATAGGGTTAAAAAGGGGTATTTAAAAAATGAAAAATAGTTAAAAAATTAAGTTTTGCCTTTCATCACTGTAATATATGTTGTTCTAAATGTACAGTTACATTTTCTTCCATTACTTCCCCAGTATTTTACCTTTTTCGTTTTTTCTTCAAAGCAGTTTTAGGTCACAGTAAAGTCATACAGAATATAGGGGACTCCCATATACCCAACATCCCCCCCCCTTTTTCACCTTTCCTTTTTAAGAACCTTTTTTTCATATGGATGGTACATTTGTTGCAACTGATGTACAAATATTAAAACATAGCTGCAAACTATGGTCAGTGGTTTCTATTATGGTTTACATTTTAGACCATATACCTTTATGCATTTTTGATGAAACTTAACATGGCCTATATCCATCATTGCAAGATCATACAGAACACTTCCTTTGCCCCCTAAATACCTACTCTTCCATTGATCCCTTTCCTCCCTCTCCCTCCCCTCAGGACCCACTGTGCCCACAAGGCTTCACTCCTTGAAGGACAAGATTTGTAATTCTTGCAACAATGCTGACACAGTCATCTGTACTCCCCTATTGGGAACCACCCATACTCTCCAGAGACACCCTCCCCTGTGTTTGAGAACATATCAAGACTCCCCTGTATGGGAGTTTAACTCCTTTCCACTCATTATGTGGGTCTCCCCCACTGATCCCACACACTATGACAAAAGCATCACTTGCACCTTCACTAGAAGACTACTCAGGTATGCCCTGTCCTAAATGTACCTCTGTCCAGCACCCTAAACCAGTAGCCCTTCCTTGTCATATTGCCAAAACAATTTTCTCAGCATTGTAGTCTCAACCACATACCTGCCAATCCCCAGTGTTCACCTGCTACCTTCCCCAACCCTTCCCCCATTTCCATGGACCATCCAACCCATCCTCCTTACCCTAGCTCCCTGTCAAGCTTGTACCACCCAACCCAATAGTATCCCTACACCCCTGTCATATCCCTTTACTACACAACTACTCACACCTTATCATAGATTTCACCCCTATGGGCATTGGGTCACAATCTTCTCCCTTTCTATTTCCTGTAAACCTATCTTCCAGACTCCAGCTCCCTGAGTTGGCTCACTTAACTTAATTCTTATCAAAGAGGTGATGTAATATTTGTCCTTCAATGCCTGGCTTGCTTCATTCAACATAAGGCCCTTCAAATTCATTCATGTTATCCCATGTGTTGTACTGTATTCCTTCTTACAGTTGAATAATATTCCATTGTATGTATAGACTACATTTTGATTATCCATTCATCTCTTAGTGGGCATTTGGGTTGATTCCAGTTTTGGCAATAGTGAATAATGCTGCTACGAACATTGTTGTGCATAATCAGTTCTTGTCTTTTGTTTTCAGTTCTTCTGGATATATACCCAGCAGTGGAATTGACGGGTCTTATGACAGAACTACAGTTAGATTTTTGAGGAAATCCCAAACTGTCATCCAAAATGGCTGGGCCATTCTACATTCCCACCAGCAGTAGATGAGGGCATCCATTACTCTGCATCCTCTCCAACACCTTAGTCCTCTGCTTTCTTTAATGTCCACCAGTCTGATAGAAGTAAGATGGTATCTCGTTGTAGTTTTGATTTGCATTTCCCTAATAGCTAGTGATGTTGAACCTCTTTTCATATGCTTTTTAGCCTTTTGTATTGCTTCTTTGAAGTGTCTGTTCAAATCACTTGTCCATCTTTAAAATGGGTTGTTTGTCTTTTCATTTATTTATTTATTTTTAAAAATTTATTTAATTCCCCCCTCCCCCGATTATCTGTTCTCTGTGTCTATTTGCTGCATCTTGTTTCTTTGTCCACTTCTGTTGTCGTCAGTGGCACGGGAAGTGTGGATGGCGCCATTCCTGGGCAGGCTGCACTTTCTTTCATGCTGGTTGGCTCTCCTTACGGGGTGCATTCCTTGCGCATGGGGCCCCCCTACGCGGGGGACACCCCTGTGTGTGGGGGGGCACTCCTTGCGCACAACAGCACTGCGCATGGGCCAGCTCCACACAGGTCAGGGAGGCCCAGGGTTTGAACCGCGGACCTCCCATATGGTAGACGGACACTCTAACCACTGGGCCAAGTCCCTTTCCCATGTCTTTTTATTTTTGAGATATAGGATTTCTTTACATATGCTGGATATTAGGCTCCTATCAGATATTTGGTTACCAAATACTTTCTACCATTGTCTTTTCCCTTTCATCGCAAACTTCTTTCTGGTGCAAATGGTTTTAATTTTGAGCAGGTCCCATTTATCTATTTTTTTCTTTTGCTTCTCATGCTTTGGGTTTGAAGTTCATGAAGACATTTCCTATTACAAGGTCTTATAGATGCTTCCCTACTTACCTTCCAAGGTCTTTATGGTCTTGGCTCTTATAATTAGATCTTTGATCCATCTTTAGTTAGTTTTTGTATAAGGTGTGAGATGGCTATTCTTTTGGATATTCATATCCAGTGTCCAAGCACCATTTCTTGAAGAGGCCATTCTCTCCCAGTTGAGTGGGCTTGGTGGCTTTGCTGAGGATCAAATGACTGTACATGCCATGATCTATATCAGAACTCTCAGTTCAGTTCCATTAGTTATTGTCTGTTCTTGTGCCAGTACCATGCAATTTTGACCACTGTAGCTTTGTAGTATGCCTTAAAGTCAGGTAGTGTGATTCCTCCAATTTCATTTTACTTTGTCAGTATGTCTTTGAATATTCAGGGACTCTTGCCCTTCCAAATAAATTTCATAGTAAGTCTTTCCAATTCATTAAAAAACGTTGTGTTGATTTTTATTGGGATTGCATTAAATCTGTAGATTAGTTTGGGTAGGACAGACATCTCAATGATATTTAGTCTTCTTATCCATGAGCAGGGAGTATTCTTCCATTTATTTAAGTCTTCTTTGATTTTCTTTAACAGTTCTTTGTAGTTGTCTATGTATAAGTCATTTACTTCTTTAGTTAAATTATTTCTAGATATTTGATTTTTTTAAGTTTCTATTGTAAATGGTATTTTTTTTCTTGATTTCCTCATCAGATTGCTCATTATTGGTGTAGAGGAATGCTACTTATTTTTTTGCATTATTCTTATAACCTTTGACTTTACTGAACTCATTTGTAAGTTCTAGAAGCTTTGTTCCTGAGGGCTTTCTCTGTATAGGATCATGTCGTCTGTACATAGTGAAACTTTTTTTTTCATAGTGTAACTTTTACTTTAAAAAATATATATATATATATATATTTATTTATTTCTCTCCTCTTCACCCCCCCAACCCCAGTTGTCTGTTCTCTGTGTCTATTTGCTGCATCATCTTCTTTGTCCGCTTCTGTTGTTGTCAACGGCATGGGAATCTGTGTTTCTTTTTGTTGTGTCATCTTGTTGTGTCAGCTCTCCATGTGTGTGGCACCATTCCTGGGCAGGCTGCACTTTCTTTCATGCTGGGTGGCTCTCCATATGGGGCGTACTCCTTGCACGTGGGGCTCCCCTACACCGGGACACCCCTGCGTGGCACAGCACTCCTTGTGCGCATCAGCACCGCATGTGGGTCAGCTCCACACAGGTCAAGGAGACCCGGGGTTTGAACCATGGACCTCCCATATGGTAGATGGACTCCTTATCCCCTAGGTCAAGTCCACTTCCCTCCATTTAGTATTTCTTGAATGGCAGGTTTCTTATTGACAAATGCTGTTAATTTCTCATTATCTGTTAATATATTGAAGTCTTCATTTTTTGAATGCCAGATTTTCTGGATAGAGAATTTTTGGCAGGAAGTTTTTTCTTTTAGCACCTTAACTCTGTCATACCACTGCTTTCTTGCCTGTATGGTTTCAGATGGGAAATCAGCACTTAATCTTTTTGAGCTTCCCTTGTATGTGATGGATCTCTTTTCCCTTGCTACTTTCAGTATTCTCTTTGTCATGAGCTTTGGACAATTTGACAAGTATATGTCTTGGGCAGAGGTGTTGGGATTTATACTTTTTGGGTTGTGCTGTACTTCCTGGACATGTACATCCCTTTCCCTCAGTAGGGTTGGGAAGTTTTCAGCCATCATTTCCTCCAGCACTCCTTCTGTCCCCTTTTCCTTCTCTTTTCCCTATGGGATGCCTACAGTGCATATGTTTCTGCCATTCAAATCCTTAAGTCCCTGCTGGAGTTTTTGTCTTTTCATCCTTCTGTTTTGCTATCTGATTTCAGATGTACTGCCTTCCTCATCATTGAGTCTTTCCTCTGTCTGTTCACATCTGCTGTTTTGTGCTTTCAGTGTATTTTTGATTTCCTGCATTGTGCCATTAATCACCATCATATCCATTATCTTTTTATGTATGTATGTTTTCAATTTCTTCAGTATATTCTCCCAGTGTCTTTTTTTAAGATTTATTTTTTATTTATTTTTCTCCCCTTCCTCCCCTCCCCCCAGTTGTCTCCTCTCTGTGTCTATTTGCTGTGTGTTCTTCTGTGTCCACTTGTATTCTTGTCAGTGGCACTGACAATCTGTGTCTTTTTGTTGCATCATCTTGCTGCATCACCTCTCTGTGTGTGGCGCCATCCTGGGCATGCTGCACTTTTTTACACTGGGCAACTCTCCTTATGGGGTGCACTCCTTGTGAATGGGGCTCCCCTATGCAGGGGACACCCCTGTGTGGCATGGCACTCATTGCACACATCAGCACTGCACATGGGCCAGCTCATCCCATGGGTCAGTAGGCCCTGAGTTTGAAATTTGGACCTCCCATGTAGTAGGCAGATGCTGCATCTGTTGAGCCAAATCCGCTTCCCCCTGTTTCTTTTTAATATCCTCAGTCTCTTCCTTCACTTCATTAAGTTGACTCATGATATTTGGACATCTTTGATTAGTTCCATGTTCTGTATTTCCTCCTTTTTTTCAATTTGTTCATTAGCCTGGGCCATGTCTTCCTGTTTCTTAGTATGGGCCATACTTTTTTGTTGGTGTCTAGGCATCTGTTTATCTTGATGGGTTTATTCAGTTGGTTAGCTTCTCTTTCTGCTCTAGTGTTTTATTTTGTTATTGTTTTTGCATGTTGTAAGTTTTCACTTTGACACTTCATTCCTCTTATTGTATTTCCTTGTCTGTGTTGTCTTGAAAAAAATATGACCAGAGGAAAGGAAAGAGATAAGAAGAGGAAAAGAATAATAATAGCAGTAATAATAATAAAAGGTAGAATAGGGGTCATACAAGACCTAGGAAAATAAATACTCCACATGAGTGAAAAATCTTAAGGACAGTGGAATAAGTTTTAAAAAGTGGAATAAAAAAATGAAATGAGAAAAAATAGAGAAAAATAATGAATTAAAAGCCTGGAATGATGAGTAGAGAGGTGAAAAAGAAATTTAAAAATTTTTTAAATTGAAGACCAAGCAAAATAGGCAAGGTGCATGAAAAAGAACAGAAAACAGAAGATAGATAAATGAAGGAAAGAAAAGAAATTATGTAGGTAGAAAAAAATCAGTAAAAGTAAAATTGGGGGGACAAAGCGAGGGGAACACCACAAAAAAAACAAAACAGCAGCAGCAAGAACAATAAAACAACTGAGGAAAGACAGCCTTCTCTTTAGGCCCCTAAGGAGCTTCTCAGGCTGCTGGTGTTCATCATTCACCCTGCAGCCTACCTTCTGCAGGCAGGTGATGGACCCAGTTTTAGTGATTAAAATTTAAAAAGTTAAAATAAAGAAGGGGGACTTTTTTTAAAGCAAAGAAATAACAGGTCCAAGAGCACTTAAATCAGAAAGAGTGCCAGCATATTCCTTGTTATAAACTACTAGCTGATGCCTGATAACCAGTTGGGTCACACCTTAGGCCAGGGATCTCATAAATGCAAGGCAGGACTCCCTCCACTGAGCTAAATTGTCTCCTTAAGTTAATGGGTCTTTAGAGAGCTAGGTGCCACCTTCCCCAGGTGTTTGTAGACTTCTGTACTTGCTAGAGTCCTGCTGATAGGCAGTTGTGCCCAGCCCCTCTCTAGTCTAATGGCTTTCTCTCCTCAGGAGGGCATCTGGGTGTGACAGCCTGCCTGAGGGGATCCTGCCTCCCCTCTCCCAGGCAGATTTGGGTTTCTTCCAAGATTCCAAGGGGCCTGAGCTGGCCAAACTCACCACAAAGAAACCACTGTGCAGCATCTGCCAGACCCCTCTTCCTCC
Source organism: Dasypus novemcinctus (assembly GCF_030445035.2). Taxonomy (NCBI): domain Eukaryota; kingdom Metazoa; phylum Chordata; class Mammalia; order Cingulata; family Dasypodidae; genus Dasypus; species Dasypus novemcinctus. The sequence continues at coordinate 452,349 of NW_026688168.1, read as the reverse complement.
CAGGGAACACCCCTTCCCAGTCCATTGGCAGCAGCAAGCTGGGGGCCATGTGGCTACTTGCCAGGATTGTGGGGTACATGTGCAATTCCCAGCCACAGGGGTGAGCAACTCCTGGTTTTCTTCTTTATCTTTCCAGTACCTTTCAGATGACTCAGAGCACCTTCCTGTTCTATAAATATCCAGAGCCCCTCCTTTAGATAGGTACCTGCCTTCTGGGTGCTTTTTTTTTGTAGGCTTGTAAGTCTCTACCTACCTTCTTCATCCTTTTTCCTGGCAGTCTTCAAGGCTGTTTTTTGGGGGGAAGTGGGCTTGGCCCAATGAATAGGGCATCCACCTATCACATGGGAGGTCCACTGTTCAAACCCCAGGCCTCCTTGCCCCATGTGGATCTGGTCCATGAACAGTGCTGATGCACATAGGGAGTGCTGTGCAATGCAGGGGTTTTCCCTAAGTAGGGGAGCCCCACGTGGAGGGAGTGTGCCCCATAAGGAGAGCCACCCAGCACAAAAGAAAGTGCAGGCTGCACACACGGAGAGCTGACACAACAAGATGATGCAATAAAAAAGAAACAGATTCCTGGTGCTGCTGCTAAGAGTAGAAGAGGTCACAGAAGAACACACAGTGAATGGACACAGCAGACAAATGGGGGCTGGGGAGGGGAGAGAAAAAAATAAATCTTTTTTTTTAAGTTGTTTTTTTATGTTTGGTCCTCTAGAATATCCTCCCAGTTTTCTCTATTCCCTTGGCAAAAAAATGCTAGACCCATAGGAAAGGAAAGAGGTAAGAATAATAGTAATAATAATGCAAAAAACTTAAAGAGGAACTGCATAAGAGCTAGGAAACTAAGGAATATAAGTAAAAAACCATAAAAAATACAAAGGAATAAGAATAAAAAGAGTTGGAATAGAAAAAATTAAACAAGAATGAAAATAGAAAAAAATAGAATGAATTAAAATGCCAAGCACATCAGAAGACCGTAGAAGGAAAGAGAGAAAATGAAAAAATGAAGACCAAAGAAGAACTGGTAGAATGAAAGAAAAGCAACAGAAGTCAGAAGGCAGAAAAACAAAAGGAAGAGAAATAAAATAGGTTGAAAAATAAGTTTAGAAAAAGGAACAAAGAACAAAGAAAACAAAAGAGTAACAAAGAAGCCACCCTGGAAGAGCAGCCTTCCCTCTTAGGCCCCCAGAGATCTCATAGGCTGCTGGTGTTCATCAGTCAGTCACTTACAGCCTGCCTTCCACAGGTGATGCATCCAGTTTTACCAAGTGAAATAAAGGAAAAAGAAAAAAATCCAAGAAACCATTAAAAAAACAATAGAATCTCAGCCTTATGTCCCTATCATGAGGTGCTCACTGTGTGCCTACTCTCTCTGGATCCCTTCACTCAGGAGGTACCAGGGCTCCAACCAGGCACCTACATGCAAGGCAGGGGGTTCCCTCTTGTGCTGCAGCAGCTCTATGAGCTAAACAGGCTTTTGGAAGCTTGTCTGGTTCTTCCTGGCCCTGTTTCCCTTAAGAGTTGGACTTTCTAACAGCTTTCAGGGGCTGGGCTAGTTGGGTGCCCATCTCTGCCCCTCCTTGATCAAGTTTCTCTCTCCCAGGGTGGCTGGGTGTGACAGCCTGCCTGAGCAGATTCCCCCTCCACTCTTCCCCAGGGCCACCTCAGTGCTGGCTGACGTCCTCCCTGAGATTCAAAGGGGGCTGAGGTTTCCAAACCCACAGAAGAGAAACCACTGCCCACCCTGCAGCAAACCCACTTCTTCCCAGGGAATGCTCCCTCCCCCTCAGCTGGCCTTTGAGGGCCAGGGGGTCCATGGAGGCTATTTGCCTTGAGGGTGGGGCTTGCCCACCACCTTTTCCAACCACAGGGGTGAACACCTCATGGTTTTCCTTTGAGCTCTTTATCTCTTTGTTCATCTCCCTCCTGAATGATGCCTGCTGCCTCTTGCTCCTTGGATTCCCAAAACAGCTCACTCAAGTTAGGCCCTTGCCCCCTCTCTCCCATTTTTTTTTCAAAAGAGATGAGCAGTACCCACTTCCATCGACACCATTTTCCAGATTAGTGCATCTACAAATTTTTAATCTGCTCAGTGAGAGAAAGGAAAACATGAGAATTATGTCTCCCCAAGTAGAGAATATCAATAAAGGGCTAGAAAGTATAAATTTAGTGGAAATAGAAATTCTGGAGTTGATAAGTAGAATGATGTGAGAACTTCTCTAGAGGTGGTCAACAACAGGTGTTTCCCTGACTAAAGATCTAAACAACTCCCTCAGCAGCCTGGAGTGTGCACCTTCCTATTTCAGTCCTTCCTCTCCCAGATCATGTGCACTTCAGAAGATGTAGCAGTGAGACCTTCTAGTTTTCTTATTAATTTTACTGGTCACTAGTGATGTTGAGTGAATTTTCATACCTTTGCTCATGCTTAACTCACTGCAGATCCTGTGATTTAGCATATAAAGAGGAGGGGACTTGGTCAATTATTGTGTTTTCAGAGACCTCTACTTCCTTCTGAGAACCAAAAACTGCACCCAGCCTGAATGAAAATATGCCAGTGGAGACACAGCTCTGTACTCAGAGATATTCCACATCCTGGCCTCTGAGTCCTCATGAAATTTACAGGAAAATTTTGCCCTCCATTAACAGGGAGAATTAGGACTCAAATTTCTGTGAACCCCAATATCCCTCAGAGAATCCCACATATTCCTACCCAAGTCAACCAGATCTCAATGAAAGCCCTCCTCATATTATATAAATTAGTCTATCACAGTCGCACAAGGGAGAAAGGTGATTTTTTTCTCTATTAAAGATACTTATTGAAGCCATTTAAATTGGAGAATTGGTTTTTCCATTTCTGTAAACAAAAATGGCTGCTGGGATTTTTATAACTATTATATTGAATCTGTAGTTCCCTGTGGGTAGTATTGATATTAGAACAATACAGTCTTATCATTGTTGAACAATGGATGTTTTGCCATATGTTTAGGTCTTCTTTAGTTTCATTCAGTTGTTTGCTAGTGTTCATGTGTTTTATCCTTTCATTAAAGTCATTTTAGCTATTTTATTTGTTAGCAGCTAATTGAATGGACTTTTTTTTGCTGTGCTGTTTAAATGAAAGTGACTTTTGTGCCTTTATCTCCTACTATGCAAGTTTGCTTAATGCCCTTATTGTTTCATTAGTATTGTTGTGGCTTCTTTGGAATTATGTATTTAAAGGAGTATGTCATCTATAGGGATAGCTTTCCTTCTTCCATTGCAGTATGGATGACTTTATTTCTTTTTCTTACCCAATTGCTCTGGCTAGTACAATGTTGAAAAGCAGTGATGAAAGTTTGTTAACTTATCTTGTTCATGAACTCTTGGGAAAGATCTTCAGTATTTCACTATTGAGTGTAATGTTAACCATGGATTTTTTAAATGCAGCTGTGAACAGAGTAGAATGACTTCCACAAATGACCATACACGTACTGAGCAGCAGAAAGTCTCCAGATTATAGGCATCCTGTGCGTGCATTTCTGAAATCCTGGAATGTGAGTTAGTTGTAGGATACCTACATTTTTGTGGTTTTGAAGAACTTAATTCTTGCTAATGTCCATATGTTCAAGGTTTAATAATAAGATCATGATAGACTATGCCTGAAATATTTTGATGTGTTCTTAAATTTTAAAAATTCAATAAACCCTATTAAATGAATTTTTCTTTCCTCAGGTTATTTATAAAATAGTATTTTAATTGGAGTAAGAACAAGTATTAGCCAGAATCCTTGAGGACCATGTGTGTGTCTGATGATAGGTATCAAGCCATATGGTGGTAATATTGTAGTCCAGATATAAATGATGCTGAACCTATTTGATTATGAATCTAAAGCAATAAATAATTTTCAGAATTTGCTGAATATGAACCATGATTGCTAACACCAAATGTGTATGAAAATAGATTCATTTAAAACTAAATAGAAAATAACTGTAGTCATAAAGTATAAGAAACTAAAATCTAATGATTGTAGGAATACAATACATTAAATATACAAAAACAAGACTAATTCAGAAATGAAATATAGTATAACTTATTGAAATAACATATACATATTGCTTTTGAATATATATAGACTTTTATAGATCATTGATTTTGAAAATCTATAGATGTATAGAGAATGACTAGATTTTGGCAACGTGGTAATGTTTCTCAAGAGAGGAGTACATGTAAAAGGAACATTCAGTAGTCAGGTGGAGAAAGAAAATAGACAAGAAAAGGTGCAGTAGAGGTAATGAACTGAGTGAAGACCCTTCTTGGAAGAGTGGTGGAAGTATAGAATCTGAAAATATCAGGAAGAAAGCTTCCATATTTTAAAATATTTCATAAAACCTGTAGAAAGAGAAACAGAACTGTATTGTTAGAAAGCTATTTTCAGTTTCACTTCTGTCTATAAAATTTTTTTAATCATGAAAACCAAGAGAAAAAACATTGTTATTTTCAAGTATCAAAGTAATACAGGGAGAAAAGGCGTAGGTGCTGAGTAATCCACAACAAATGAATGAAAGCTCTTTGTCGTGATCTATATTATGTACTGAAGTATACTTTCTGAAAAGTAGAGAACAGGCATTAAGTAAATGAAATAATACATGATAAGATATCATAAATTTAAAAAAGCTCAAAAAGTGAATGAGAAGAAATAAGAAAAATGGAAATACAGCTCAAAATTGAAGTATAATCTCTTAAGAAATAGGGTGACAAGATAATGCTTGAGTAGATAAAGTGAAAAGCTGAAAGGGCTGAAATATTAAATGGAGAATGTTAAAGATTAAAGAAAAACACTCAGAAGTTGAGGAATGGTTCTGATGATCCACTAGCTGAACCCTGGGTGCCTGAAGCAGGAAGTGGGTGGGGCCATCCCCAGTCTGGAGGCCTTTGGTGGGCCCTGAGGTCTGGGTGGGGCCTGCACATGGGCAGTGCTGAAAGCTGCCCCAGCCCTCCCTCCCATGATGCTCAGCTCCAGGCTGCAGGCCTTGGCAGGTGGTGTCCAGGCTCCTTCAGCCCGGCCTTTGGTGATGGCTGTGGCTGCTCAGGTGCTAGGCAGCCTTGAGCTCTGTACCCTGGGAATGTTTGCAGGAGGTGTTAGTCCTGTGCACTGGGGAGGGTGCAGACCTGTGCTGAGTCTCATCCTTTAATACTGGACCTCCTGCTGCTGGAGCGGGAGGTGGTGCTTTCATCTGGGTGGACCTGGAGGACCCCAGATCACTGATTTGTCAATTAAAGAAAGTCCATGAACTGGGTTTCCACAGAGCTGTTAAACAGATGGATGGCTCCAGGATGACTGTGTGCTCCCCCTTGTTGAGGGCAGTTCTGTTTTATGTCCTTTGTCCTGCCTTGTCATGTCACCCCCTCTCACTAAGAGTATCCTGATGTGACTTTATGTTACATGGTCAAGCTATTAGGTCTATTTTGAGCATTTCTTTAAGAAAGGTTGACTTAATGACTGAATGATTTAAGTTAAAAAAACTTGTAAAACATAGGGTGTGCAATGAGACACAGGCATATATACTTGTGTCTGGATGGCTTATTCAGCAAGGAGGTGTGTGAAATTGGTAAGTGGGTGTCTGGGCAGAGGTAGAATGGAGGGAATGGGCTGGATGAGAGGGAGGCTTACCTTTCATTGTGTACGTTTTTCAACATTTGATTTTTATTAAAATGAGTGTTTTTCCTACAAAATACACAATAATAAGATTCTGGGAAGGGATCATTATAGGCATTTGTAATATGTCCTGTTATGTGAATTTTCCTTCTAGGAGACCCCTAGTCAGCTGGACAATCCCAGGCAATGGGACAAAATTTTGTTTTTATATTCATGAGAAATATTGGTATGTGCTTTTCCATTCTTTTAATATCTTTTTCTGGTTTTGCCATTGGGTAATGTTGGCCTTATCTCATGAGTTAGGAAAGGTTCCCTTTGCATTGTTTCTGAAAGAGATTGTGGGGAATTGGTTTCATTTTTCCTTAAATGTTTGGTAGAATTTGCTTTTGAACTGTCTGAACCAGGTCCTTTATTTTTTGGAATGTTATTAATTATTAATTCAAAATTTTAATGGCTATAGGGCTATTCTGATGATCTATTCTTGTGTGAGTTTTGATAATTTGCATCTCTCAAGAACTTTTGAGTCATTACATCTAAGTTATAAAATTATTGGACCTAAGGATGTTCATAGTCTTGTTTGATTATCCTTTTAATGTCTGTGGAAGTAGTAGTGATGACACCTCTTCCATTCCTGGTATTGGTAATTTTTATCTTCTCTATTTTATGTTTGGTTAGCCTAGCTAGAGATTTATCTGTTTGATCAGATCATTTCAAACAACAAACTAAGGCTTTAGTTTGGGCATATGTTTTGATTTCTATGTGATTAATGTGCAGGAGTGCACTCACTGGGCTGTATGATAAGTTTATGTTTAGTTTTGTAAGAAACTGCTAACTAGTTTTCAGAGTGACTGTGCCATTTTATGTTCCCTTATGCAATGTATGAGTGATTCAGTTTTTCTGCATTCTCACCAGCATTTGGTATTGTCACCTTATGTTTTAGTTGTTTTAATAGTGTGTAGTTGCATATCATAATGGTATAGTTTGCATTTCCCTAATGACTAATTATATCCAGCATCTCTTCCTGTACTTATTTCCCATCCATTCATCTACTACGGTGAAATGTTTGCACATATATAGTGCCCATTTTCTAATTGGATTGTTTTTTTTTTTAATTTTTAAATTTCCCCTCCACCCTCGCAGCTTGCTTGCTGTGTCCATTCTCTGCACACTCTTCTGTGGGTTTTTTTGCTTGTCTCCCTCCTTTGTTGCATGACCTGGCTGAGTTGGCTCTCTGCAGTGCCTGTGGGCTGGGCAGTGATCCGCAGCCTGTGGGTGAGCCTGCCTTCACAAGGAGGCCCTGGGATGAGAACCCAGGGCCTCCCATATGGTAGACAGGAGCCCAAGTGATTGAGCCACAGCCACTTCCCAGGATTGTTTTTTCATGGTTAAATTTTGAGAATTTTGGAAATTCTTTTGATTTATTCTAGATATCTGTGTTTTTGTGGGTTGTTTGTTTTTTTTTTTTTTTTTTTTTTTTTGATATTTGGCTCAGTGGTTGAACCCAGGACCTCATTAGTGGGAAGCCAGCCCTCTACCACCAAGCCACATGGGCTCCCCTGAAATTTTTTTGTTTGCTTGTTTTTTGTTTTTGTTTATTTTAGCAAGTACTTGGATCTGAACCCAGAACCTCTTGTGGGAAGCAGGCACTCAACTGCTCGAGCCACATCCACTCCCAATATTGTAGATAGCTGTTCCAGATATCAGTTTCAGATAGTCTAGGTATGTGTTCTTTCTTTGTCATAGTTAAGTTTGCAAATATTATTCTCTGTCTGTAGTTTGCCTTTATTGTTTCTTTTTTTCAGATCTGTAGTTTTAAAATTTGGTGAAGAGCCGTGTATCATTTTTATTTTTTATGGATCTCATTCAATGCACTCTCTCTTCAGAATCTCTTTCCATGTTTTCAAATATCAACTAGTTTTGATGATACCCCAGTCTTTCTCTTGCCTAACATCACAACCCCATTGATACTTCTGCTTCAGTGTCACAATTTAAAAAAAATTTATTTTCATTATTTTTAAAGGAGCTTTAGTTGCCATAGATGTTCCATCAAAAATATAGGGGGTTCCCATATACCCTACTCCCTCCCCCTAACAATTTTCCCCATATACATTATCCTTCATTAGTGTGGTCCATTTGTTTCATGGGATGAGCACATATTGAAGCATTGCTGTCAAGCATGGTCTATAGTTTGCATTGTTTCACACTTTGCACAGCACATTTTTGTAAGTTTGAGAAAATGTATAATGACATGTATCTGTTATTGCAGTATCATGCAAAATTATTCCAGTGTTTGAAAAATGCCCCATGTAATGCCTATTCTTCCCTCTCCCTCCCCTCAGAACCTCTTGTGTCCACTGTCTTTATATTAATGTTATGTTCTTCCATTATTAGAATAATAATAGTCTACTTATCCATAGGTGCATTCCTCCTGTTTGTTCATTCCTCTGTCTTTTGGAGTTGGGATTGTATCACTTTCTTACCCCACAGTAATCCAGCAACAGCTACTTCAAATAAGTGTGGAACCCGACCACCTGGTTTCCCTAACTGCTGCTGCTCTGTCTAATCCACCATATCACTTGCCTGGACTGCTGTGATAGCTCCCTAACTAGTCTGCCTTTTGACCTACTTGCCATTGTGGTCCATTCTTACCTAGCAGCCAGAATGATCCTGTTAAAACCTCAGGCAAGTCTTGGCCCTTGTTTTTCTTTACTGAAACCCCCACACTTTCCCAGTTTACAGTAAAATGCAAGGCTATTACACTGGACTACAAGAACCTCCACAATCTGTGCTCCAAGTTTTAAAAGCAGTTTTATTGAGATATAGTTACATACCATATAAGCTATCCTGAGTGTACTTTAGTATAATTACAGATGTGTGCATTCCTCACCACAATCAAGTTCAGGACATTTTCATTACTCCTAGAAGGAAAGCCCTATACTCCTTAGAAGTCACCTTTTAATCCCTCTGTCATTCCCCAGCCCTCCATAACCACTATAAATTTCATCTCTATAAATTTATCTTTCCATTTTATATTAATGAAATCATAGAATATATGGTACTTTGCATCTAGTTTCTTTCACTTAGCATAATGCTTTCTTAAATTATACACTTTTTTTAAAATGAGGGAAGTTGTATGTTTACAGAAAATTCATGTAAAAAATACAATGTTCCCATGTATCCCTCTATTGTTGACTCTTTGCATTAGTGTGTCAGCTTTGTGAGGCTTGATGAAAGAATATAAGATATTACTGATAACTATAATCCTTAGTTTACATTAGGTGTTTTTTTCCATCTACCTTCCTATTATTAACAATGTGTAATAGTGTCATCCATTTGTTATAATTCATGAAAGAGCAATCTTATATTTGTTAACCTCAGTCCATCATCCATAACACATTCACTTAGTTAAACAATCCCATCTTTAGGCTTTTAGCTTTCCTTCTAGTAACATATATGACCTTAAACAAATTTTCTCAACCATATTCACAAACATATAATTCACAGTAAGGTCCTACCATCACCACTATCCATTCCCAAACATTTATAATCAACCTAAATAGAGATTCTGCACAATTTAAGTATCAGTTTTCCATTCTCTAACCCATTGTATCCCTTGGTAACTTACATTCTAGATTCTAAATCTGTGAGTTTGCTTCTTATCCTTAGTTCATATCAGTGAGATCATACAATATTTGTCTTTTTGTGTCCGACTTATTTTACCGAATGTAATGTCCTGATGGTTCATCCATGTTGATGAATGCATCAGGACTTCATTCTTTCTTAAAGCTGAATAATATTCCATTGTATGTATTCACCACATTTTGTTTATCCATTCATCTGCTGGTAGTTATTTGGCTTCTATCCTTTCTTTATTGTGCTCTGAACATTGACATACAAATACCTGTCTGAATCCTTGCTTTCAATTCTTTTAGATATATATGCAGAAATGGGATTGCCAGGTCATTTGGTAATTTTAGTTTAACTTTTTGAGTTACTGCCAAGCTGTTTTCCACAGCCAATACATTATTTTATATTCTTACCAACAGTGTATGAGGTTTCCTATTTATATGCATCCTTACCAGCACTTGCTATTTTCCAATTTAAAAAATAATAGCCTTTTGAGTGGGTGTGAAGGATAGCTCATCATGCTTTGATGTGCCTTTCCCTAAAGGCTAATAGACTTGAGCATCTTTTCATATGCTTATTTACCATTTGTGTATCTTCTTTGTAGAAATGTCTATTTAAATACTTTGCACATTTTTAATGTTTTTTTTTTTTGTCATGCCCAACTCCCTTGGAGATAATTGAGTGATCAAGCTCTTTCTTCCTTCTCCACTTGTCACTGGCTATATCCTTGATGTGGAAATAGCCCCTCACCATTTGCCTGCTTCCTCCTCCTCCTTTGATCCCCATCTCCAGTCTTGTCTTCTCTGACTTAGGTAACCTTTTTTTTTTTTTTTTTTTTTTAGGTACCAGGACTGGGCATTGAACCTGAACCTGGGACCTTGTATGTGGGAAGCTGGCACTGAACCACTGAGCCACATAGGCTCCCTTGAGTTGGTTTATTCATTTGTTTGCTTGTTTGTTTTTAGGAGGCACCAGGAACCAAACCTGGGACATCCTATGTGGGCAGCAGGTTGAACTTAATCCACTCACAGCATCTTTCTTACCTGCTCTGTTATCCTACCATTGACCCCTCTTCTTCAAGTTGTATTTGCTGATTCTTTATCTCTTGCTCACTGGACCACCTAAACAGTCCTAAACAGTCACCATGCACCCACTTTATTTAATAAAGTGTAAAGGGTGGAGACGGTGGCTCTTTCCACCATCTCTATGATGACCCTCCTTGTTGGGTAGGTGGTTTCAGACCATCATATTTGCAGCCCTTGAATGTAGTTGAGGCTCACCATGGACTTTGAGGGAGGCCCAACTTGGATGGAATTGTGACTCTTGTGAAGTTATTTCCACAGTGGTTTACCTTAAGTCAGACTTCCCTGTACTTAGATCCTGACATGTACTTGGTGGGTCACTTCAGGAAAAGTACTTTGAGATCTTTGTACCTATTCCTCATCTGTAAATTGGTGATAAAAAAATACCTAATTTTTCAACTTTGTTTTATAATTGAATCTAATTTTAGCTTGCCTGACTCCCCAGATAGTCTCCTTCCAATCCTGTTCCCCAGAAAGGAGAGTGATGGACTCAGTGGGTCCCATGCTTTTTAAAACATTTTTTAAAAATTTATTAGAGTATACCACTCATACATAAGCATATATAAACATTAAGTGTATAATAATAGTTGTGAATTTACAAAACAAATATATATATAACATGATACAGGATTCTCATACCTCACCCTATCACCAATACCTTGAATTGTTAAACATTTTAACCTAATGATTAAAGAGCATTGTCACAATATTACTACTAACCAAAGTATTTTCCCCAACCCACCCTATTATTATCTTTATATCATTTATATATGATCTTTCATAAATAATAAGTATGGTAAAAATTGTGAAGTTAGAAAGCAAACATGTGTAACATCATTCAGGGGTCCCATACATCAACCCTCCACCAACACCTTGCATTTTCATGAGATGTTTCTTACAAATTATGAAAGATTTTTGTCAAAATCTTGTTCTTATCTTACATTTGGTGTATTTTCCCCCCAACCTACCCTATTATTATTTTTTAACTATATTTTTATGGCAGAAGTTGTAAACTTATAAAACAATCATGCACATGTACCGAATCCCCAAACAACACCCGTCTATCTGAACATTTGTTACAGATAAGTTAATATCATCTGATTGTTACCATGACCATAGTGTACATTTGGCATACATTTTCCATACTGCCCCATTATTAACACAGTACATCTTTGGCATAGATGCAACAATATTATATTATTACTGCTAATCAGAGTCCATAGGTCACTCCAGTTGTATTTTTCCCATACTTCTCCACATTCCCACCACCTTACAGTAGTGATGTACATTTGCTTTAGCTAACAAAGGACACTCTTGCATTTGTACCATCAAACACAATTCTCATCTACTTCTTGGTTTGCTGTGCTATTCAGGGTTCCTAGATTATTCTTTAGCATTCTGTCAATTGGCATTTCATATCTAGATTACCATTTTCAGCCACATCCCCATTTATAAACTAGCTTTTACTCACTATGTGTTACCATCCGCTCTCTACATTTCCACACTTTCACAGCAAAGCTAATTAAAACTTATGTACATTAACCATCAGTAGTCCATCTCAGTCCTCCTCTTATCTCCTTTAAGAATCTACCATGTACTACCACATCTTGAAGATACTTTCCTATCATTTTTTCTAGAAGTTTTATGGTTCTTGCTTTTATTTTTAGGTTTTTGGTCCATTTTGAGTTAATTTTTGGGTAAGGTGTGAGATAGGGGTCCTCTTTCCTTCCTTTGGCTATGGATATCAAGTTCTTTCAGCACCATTTGTTGAATGGACTATTCTGCCTGAGCTGTGTGGGATTGACAGGCTAGTAAAAAATGGCTTGACCATACATGTGAGGGTCTGTTTCTGAACCATCAAATTGATTCCATTGGTCTATGTGTCTGTCTTTATGGCAGTACCATGCTTTTTTTAAACCACTATATCTAGGAAATATGATTTAAAGTCTGGAGGTGAGATTTCGCTTTTCCTTTTTAAGATGTTCCTGGCTATTCAGGATCCCTTACCCTTCCAAATAAGTTTGATAATTGTGTTTTCAATTAAAAAAAATTCTGGTGGAATTTTCATCAGGCTTGCATTGAATCTGTATATCAATTTGAGTAGAACTGACATCTTAATGATATTTAGTCTTCCAATTCATGAGCATGGAATATTCTTCCAGTTATTTAGAACTTTTTTGATTTTTTTTTTAACATTGAGTTGCAGTTTTATGAATACAAGTGCCTTACATCATTGGTTAAGTTTTTTCTTGACTTTTTGAGTTTTATCTGCTGTATTTTATTTTCACCTTTTTTTTTCCTCTTTTAATTTTATTGATATAATCTTCATTTCTAGACTCTCTTCCAGGCCTCTCTGTCCTGTCTTTTCTTGTCAGGGTCTAGCATAACCTTTAGTATGTCTTGAAAATCTTGCCTCTTGGTTAGAAATTCTCTCAGTTTCTGTTTATCTGTGAATATTCTAATCTCACCCTCAGTTTTGAAAGACAGTCTTGCTGGATATAAGATCCTTGGCTGGAAGTTTTACTTCTATATTTAGTATCTTAAATATATCAGGCCACTGTTTTATTTTCTCCCTGGTTTCTGAAGAGAAATCAGCACTTAATCTTATTGGGTATCCCTTATGTCATGCTTTGCTTTTCTCTTGTTGGTCTCAGAATTCTCTTTGTCTTTGGCATCAGATATTCTGATTAGTATGTGTCTCAGAGTTGGTTGATTCGGATTTTTTTGGATGGGAGTACATTGTGCTTCTTGGACATGGATATCTATGTCCTTCAATAGGGTTGGGAAATTTTCTACCATTGTTTCTTCAAATATTCCTTCTGCCCCTTTTCCCTTTTCTTCTTCTCTGGGTCACCCATGACATGTATGTTTGTACATCTTTTGCTGTCATTTATTTCCCTGTTTCCTTGTTCAATTTTTTCCATTCCTCATTTGTTCTTTTGTATGTTCACTTTCAGAGGCCATTTCTTTCAGCTTACCAATCCTTTTTGCTGCCTCCTTAAATCTGCTTTATATGATTTCAATGTTTTTAAATTTCATTTATTGCACCTTTCATTCTGAGATCTGCTAATTTGCTATGTATGCTTTCAAGTTCTTTGTGCTCCTCCAGTGTCTTCTTAATATCCTTAATCTCTTTAGCTATCTCATTGAATTTATTAAGGAGATTTGTTTGAACTTCTATGATTAGTTGTCTCAAATCCTTTCTGTTACTTGGAACATTATCTTGTTCCTTTAACTGGGCCATATCTTCCTGTTCCTTGGTGTGGATTATAATTTTTTGTTGTATTGGCATCTGGTGTAGTAGAGTATTTATTCTGGGTGTAGATTTTCCTCTTTAGTTTATGGCTTTCTGCCCTTTCTCCTTTGCTGGTTGTGCAGTAGGAGCCAAGGATGTAGTTGGTGCTCTAAGCTGTGGAGGCTTAAGCTGCCCTCATTACCCAGGGACCTATGAAGCTTCTCTCAACTTTCTCCTTTGCCAGGACTAGGGACAGAATCACAGCTGTGTGGAATAATTCAAGTTATGCAGGCTGTGACTGTGGCTGCCCAGTGAAACTGATGAAGCTTCATGCCCCTTTCACCCCTGCCTGGGGCAGGGACAGAACTGCAGGCATGGGCAGCAATCTATGTATTGCAGGTCCAAGATGACCACAGTTGTCCTGGTAGACTTCCAGTTATTCAGTCCATGTCAGCTAAAGGTTCCTGCAGTTACCTGGATAGGCTGGTACAGGGTCCACTAGTTTCCCCCCTGCCAGAGGTGGGGCTGAAAGCCTAGGATAGGACTGCAGGCTGATCTGGGTGAAAGAAACAGGTCCCTATGTTCACCATGATTTTCGGTCACCCTGGCTTCCCCTTCTGCTGGGGGTGGAGTTAAAATGGTGGCCATCAGCCTCTTTCTGACTTGGACAGGTTCATCCTTTAGCTGTTCTTAGGGTTAGACTCTAGCAAACTGAATTTACTAATCAGTAGCTGAAATCAGTGGCCAACTCTCTTCCTCCCCTGTTTTTGGGTAAAAGGAGCTTCCATTTCTAGCCAGAGGATAGCTCTTGGGGCAGCTTGTGCTGCTATAGTAGGATATTCACTGGCAACTCAACTTGAGTGGTAATTTCCCAAAGAGGCTAATGCAGGTCCCCCAGCTTCCTCCCTGCTGGAGGTGAGGCTGGGTCCTATGCTAGAGCTGCAATCTAATCTGGATGGAAAGGTGCTGGTCCCTACCAGCACTGGGATTTTTATTCTGTCCTGCTTCCCCTTGTGCCCAGCATGGAGTTAAGATGGCAACTCCCAGCCTCTTTCTGACTTGTTCAGGTTCAAACTTCAGCTATTCTTAGGATTATATACTGTAGCCCTCTCAATTTACTCATCAGTAGCTGCAGTTGGTGCCCAACTACCTTTTCTTTCCCCATTTTTGGGAAATGGAGCTTCCTATTCCAGCTGCAGAATAGTTCCTGAGGTGGCTTGTGCCTCCATTGGATGATGGGCACCAGCTTCCAGGGCATGGGGTGCTCTACTTCTGAATCTTCTCTGCAGATGGGCAGTCTCCTTCCTTCTGTTCTTTCAAGGATGTTGCATGAAACTCTTCTGGCTTCCTGAAGCACTCAAGCAGGTGCTTTAGATAGCACCATGTGATTACTAACTGCCCTGTAGCAGGAGCTGACTCTAGGAACTCCTTACTTTGCCACATCTTGTTAGTTGTCCTTGAATTTTGGATATTTTATATATAGGTCTAAAGTTTCCTTTTACATTTTTGTTGTTGTTTATGTTTCTTTGTTGAGAACTATCTTTTCTTTCATTCCAAGAGTATTTACCTTTCTAATTGAGCAGAGACTGCTTTGACGCATAATTCCTTCTCTGGTTCATTTGGGACTGTATTGGCTGATTTTTCCCCCTGGAGAATAGATGAGCTTTTTCCAGTTCTTTTTATGTTATGTTGTATAATTTGGGATGATATCTTGGTTGTGTGTGCTTATTATATAGTTAGAGACTTCTGAAAGATTGTTTTGGCTAGTTGGTGCCTTGCCTATTCCATATGAATTTGAGGACCACCTTTTTCCATTCCTAAAAAAAGGTTGCAGAGATTTTGGTAGGTATTGCATTTATTATTTTTTTCATTTTTTTTTGGTCTTTTTAAAATTTTTTAATGTTACCTTAAAAAAATACAAGGTCCCTATAAACCCCCATCTCCCTCACCCCACTTTTCCCCCCATAACAACCTCCTCCATCATCATGAGACATTCATTGCACTTGGTGAATACATCTCTGAGCACCACTGCACCTCATGGTCAATGGCCCACACCATAGCCTACACTCTCCCACAGGCCACCCAGTGGGCCATGAGAGGACATACAATGACTGGTAATTGTCCCTGCAGCACCACCCAGGACAACTCCAACCCCTGAAAATGCCCCCACATCACATCTCTCCCTCCCACTCCCTGCCCCCAGCAGCCACCATGACCACTTTCTCCACACCAATGCCACATTTTCTTCAGTTACTAATCACAATCGTTCATGAATAGGACATCAGTAAGTCCACTCTAATCCATACTCTATTCCTCCATCCTGTGGACCTTGGAATGGTTGTGTCCCCTCCACATCTATATCAAGAAAGGGCTTAGATTCCACATGGATGCTGGATGCAATTCTCCTGCTTTCAGTTGTCTGCACTCTTGGCTCCCTGCTGTGGTGGTTCACCTTCTTTATCTCCATGTTAGCAGAATGGTGTAAGTCCAATAAACCAGAGTGTAGGAGTTGCAAGCCTGTTGAGGCTCAGGGCCTGGCTATCACATGGTCAGTCCAGAGATTCAGGTCCCCTGGGTATACACTAAACCCAAGCACCAACTACAGATCCAGTAAAAGTAACAGGGGAGGCTTGTGGACAAAATCAGATCTGAGTCCAGCTCCATCACACAGAAACACAAACTCCAAAGTAGGGCCAACTGACATGGCACTGTACTCCATCTGCCATGACCACAGAAACTGTTGGTCCCTGTAGCCCTCAGAAGAACCAGTACCTGGGGTTGTATCTTCTTTATCTGTCTCTGGGACTCTGCTGAGATGTGCGTAAGGGCGACCACTCTGATGACCTCCCGGCTCTTTTTGGAGACTCATAGCCACATAAACTCATTTGTCCTTTCCTTTCCTCCTTTTATTCAAGGTCAAAAAGCATTTTTAACTCCTGGTATTATATGTAGACAGATATTCTGCTGGTCCGAGTTGACCCTTTTATTCAAGGTCATTTTCTAGTTACATCATCAGCTGGTATTTGGTAGTAATCCCTTGGTGGAAGAAGTTGCCTTGCCAGTTTGCATACAAGGCAACACTTATTGCAGTGATGGAAGGCAAAACATAAAAAATAAAGCTTTTGCATTTTTAAATTTTTTGGTACCCCAATTTATTTTTACCTTAATTTTTCTAAATTAATATGTATTCTATATCTAACCTTTAAACTCATCACTATATTTCATTTTACTACTAATGGAACCTGGCAATATAGGGCTTCATTTTTGAAGAAGTTTTGGATCACAGAGAGGTTCAATAATGTCAGAGGAGGAATGCTGGTGTGGGATGTTATTGACAGGGGACACATGGTTGGCAGGGAGTTCTACAGGGCATATATCCATATATCCAGGGTACATAAAGATGTTTGGATATTTTCATAGTTGTTACAATTAAAAACAACTGAGGGAGTGCTGAGTTCCTAGCCAGGGGAGCTCTATCACAGTCCCTAAAGGAACAGCAACAATCCCCCAAGTGCAATAGCAAAGACCAAAAAAGAAGGAAGATCCAACAATGAGCCCTTGATACTAATGATTATGCTTGTGAGCCTGTGCACCTGAGATAAGAACAAGGCCTAGAGCTGCAGTGTGCCTAAGAATTACCTCCTGAGAGCCTCTGTGTTGCTCAAATGTGGCCAGTCTCAAAGCCAAACTCAGTATGTTAATGTATTGCCTTCTCCCCATTTTGGGTATTGCATTTAATCTGCAGATCACTTCAGATACTACTGATATTGTAACAATATTAAATCTGAAACAAGGACACAATGTCTCACCATTTATTTAGATCATCTTTAAATAAAATTAATTAGGTCATAATTTAGGTCAAATTTAATTAAGTGCTTTGCAGATTTCAGTGTATAGGTCATTCATCTCTTTATTTAAATTCATTATCAGGGATTTTATTGTTTTAGAGGCTATAGTGAATGGAATGTTTTAAAGATTTTTTTATTTTTTCAAATGTACTTAGGTTACAGAAAATGTTACACAAAAACTATAAGGGATTCCCAAATGCCCCATTCCACACACCTCCCACCCTTCCCCACATTAACAGCTTCTTTCATTAATGTGGTACATTCATTGCAATTGATGAACACATTTGGAGCATTGCCAGGAAGCATGGATTATAGTTTACATTCTTCCTACTCACTCTCACTCAATTCTTTAGGATATATAGTGGCCTGTATCTGTTTTTGCAGTGTCAGTGAAGACAATTCCATGTTTCAAAAATGCCCCCATATTACACCTCTTTTTCCCTTTCTGTGCCTTCAGCACCTCCAGCAGCCACTGTCTCCACATCAATGATATACTTTCTTCCATTGCTGGAATACCAGTAAGTTCATAGTAGAATATTAGTAAGTCCACTCTCATCCATATTTTATTCCCCAATCCTGACGATTCTGGAATGGGGATACCTACTCCACTTCTAATTGAGAGGAGGCTTCAATCCCTTATGGCTGATGGATGGGACTCTCTTGCTTGCAGTTGTAGACTCTCTTGGTTCCTTGGTATGGTGGTTGTCCTTCCCCACCTCCTTGTTAGTTATCCTGGGTGATGCCAATGAACTGCAGAGTAGGTGTTGCAGCTACTGCAATTGATGTTTAATGCCCATATCACAGTGTTTTTTCCGGGTATGGAAAAGCAAAACTGATTTTTTTTTAGTGTTTATCTTATACCCTGCAACTTTTCTGAATTTATTTCCTCTAGTAGATTTCTTGAGGATTTTTTGGGATTTTCAATATGAACGATCATACCATCTGTGAATAGTGGTAGTTTTTGATTTCTGATTTAAATGTCTTTCTCTTTTTTTGCCTAATAACCCTGGCTAGAACTTCCATTTTAATTTTGAATAGAAGTGGTAACAGTGGGCATCCTTGTCTTGTTCCTGACCTCAGGTTTCATTCTTTCATTGCAGGCTTTCATTGTTTCTCACATTGACTTTGATGTTAGCTGTGAGTTTTTTTTTTTTTTAATTTTTTTATTTTTTATTGACTTTGTAATAATATTACATTAAAAATATATATGTGAGGTCCCATTCAACCCCACCCCCCCACCCCCCCTCTCCCCCCCCCAACAACACTCGTTCCCATCATCATGACACATCCATTGGATTTGGTAAGTACATCTTTGGGCACCTCTGCACCTCATATACATTGGTTCACATCATGGCCCATACTCTCCTCTATTCCATCATGTAGGCCCTGTGAGGATTTACAATGTCCGGTGATTACCTCTGAAGCACCATCCAGGGCAGCTCCATGTCCCGAAGACGCCTCCACCTCTCATCTCTTCCTGCCTTTCCCCATACCCTTTGTCCATTATGTCCACTTTTCCCAATCCAATGCCACCTCTTCTATGTGGACACTGGATTGGTTGTGTCCATTGCACCTTTATGTCAAGAGGAGGCTTAGCTGTGAGTTTTTTGTATTTACTTGTTGTGGTTGTTACCTTTCATTCCTATTTTTCTGAGCAATTTTATTATGAAATCATGGTAGATTTCATCAGAAGGCTTCTCAGTGCTATTGAAGTGATCATAGATTGTTCCCTCCATTGTTTTTAATGTGGTGTTACTACAGTGAGTGATTTTCTTAGGTTGGCCCACCACTGCATTCTGGGGATAAGTCACCTTTGGTCATGGAGTATAATCCTTATAATATATGTAGTTTGATTTGATTTGCCAGTGTTTTGTTGGGAATTTTTGCTTCTGTATTCATATGGAAGTGGTTCTTTGTTTTCTTTTGATGTGTCTATCTGGTTTGGGTATCAGAACAATAGTAGCCTTATGGAATAATGAGTTAGGAAGAATTCCTACCACTTTAGTTTTTTGGAAGAGTTTGGGAAGAATTGGTGTTAATTCTTGTTTGAATGTTTGGTACACTTCTCCCTGAAGCCTTCTGGACTTTGATCTTTCCTTGATGGGAAATTTTCAATTATTATTCCATTTCTTTGCTTTTATGGGTCTGTTAGGATCTTTTATATCTTCTTGAGTCAGAGCAGGTTATTTTTATGTTTTAGGAATTTGTTCATGTCTTCTCGATTATCTAGTTTATTGACATATGAATGTTCATAGTATTCTCTTATAACCCTTTTAATTTCTGCCAAATGAGTGTTAATGTTCCCACTTTCATTCCTTAAATAGTTATTTGCATCTTCTCTCATTTCTCTTTGTTTGTTTGGCTAAAAGTTTGTCAGTTTTATTAATCTTTTTAAGGAACCAAATTTTGGTTTCATTGATCCTCTCAGTTGTTTTTCTGTGCTTTATCTCCCTTTTCTCCTTTCTTTATTATTTTTATTATTTCCTTCCTCCTACTAATGTTAGGTTTAGTTTTCTCTTTCCTCAAGATATGAAGTTAGGTAATTGATTAAATATCATTCTTTGGTGAGTGGGGACTCAATGCCCTACTGGCACAAGAGGTTTCTGTAATTCCTTAATTAAGTAAACCTATGAATCCAGTATCATCTGATATGCCTAGAATTGAAATTCATCAATAATATCAAACTGCTACAGCCAATATCTAAAAGGGGAACAAAAAGTTGGAGCCTTTATTTACCTATCCTATACTTATTTAAATCCAAGGTGGGAGCTAAAATATAAAAACTCAAGGATGTGGGCTGCTTAGAAAAATTCTTGCTCCTACTTGCCTTGTGAATCATGTTACCTTACAAACTGGGTCCCCTATCTAATGTCTGCTGTGACCTAATTAAAACAATAGGCAGCTGCAAAGTCTTTTAAAAAATCCAAATTTTATAAAGAACCAATTAGAAATTCCTGTGTATACCAAAAAGATACATTTTCAACTGCCTTTTGAAGGCTTAGAAGGAGGACTGCTTGATCCCCAAGTCTGAATGTGTAAACAATGTTTGGATAAGGAGCCAATATACTATAGGATATCTGAGTCATGGTATCTCTATTTACCAGCCCACTAGCCATACCAGAAATAAACATGCCCTAGATATGAAGTAGCTGGGCTAGGGTTAACCATAAGACTATCAACTCCCTATGGAAGGTTTGCCCATCATGAGGCAACCTAACAGCCACAGTAGAAGAACGTGTCAATATCACTGATTCAATTCTCAAAACAATTCGAGTTTCTATAGACACAGCAAATGTCATGCATAATGAGATGGCCTTAGATCATCTTCTGGCAGAACAAAGAGGGGTATGTGCAGTAGCCAATATCTCCTGCTGCACATGGGTAAATACATCAGTGCAGCTAGGGCTAAACACCCAAGCCATTTAGCTTCATAACATTACCAATCCTCCTGCATAATCGATATGAGAATCCATCAAAAACTCTATGCCTAAATTATCATGGTTCTTACCCATAATAAGTCCCCTAATAATTGGTATCATGCTCTTAAAATGTGGTCCCTGCCTTCTTAACTGCTTGGTGTACTTCATGAGTAAAAGTTTAGAAGCTATTAAACTGCAAATGATCATAGCCCAGAGCTATGAACGATTCTGTTGTCAGTATGCTGACAGTCAAGTATACCTTAACATAGCTAGGGCAAGATTCTGCTCCTCCACTGGAACCTGTCACAACATCCACAGTCAGCAGGAAGCAGCTCCAGAAGCTAAACCTCCTCAACAGTAAGGAGAGGATATAAACAGAGGGGGAACTGCTACAAGGATGGAGTGCCCCCTGGATGATTACACCCGGAAAATTTCACCTGTCCCTTTGTTTGAGCTATGCTTATTTTCAGGAACTAAGGGTAGGTTGCCAGTAACCACAAGAGCAGCCCACCTAGGGCTGCCAAAGATGGCAAATGGGCTCCCTGTGCAAAAAGTATTATAAAAAGTGCCATGTGCAAGAAGAGACCATCTACATATAACAGAGTAGAGTTAACAATAATATTGTAATATTTGCAGCAATGGCAAAGATATATCAATTCTAAGGGACAATAATAAGGGGTATAAGGGGATATGGGATTTTTCCTTCTTGAGTAGTGAAAATGTTCTAAAATTGACTGAGGTGATGATAGCACAACTTTGCAATGGATGTGAGAGCCACTGAGTATACACTTTTAGTGGATTGTACAAAACAGGAGACTGTATAACACAGTGAATCCTGTGGTAGAAGATGGACTGTGGCTAACAGAATATGAAAATGTTCTCTCATGAACTATAATAAGTACATAATACTAATTCAGGGTGTCATTAACTGGGTGAGTTGGGGGAAAAATACACCAAATGTAAGATATTGGCTATATATTTTTTTTCTTTTTTTAAAAATATGGAACGCTTCACGAATTTGCGTGTCATCCTTGCGCAGGGGCCATGCTAATCTTCTCTGTATCATTCCAATTTTAGTATATGTGCTGCCGAAGCGAGCACATATTGGCTATATTTAGTAGTAATATTTTTACAATACTTTTTCATGGTTTGTAACAATTGTTTCATAACAATGCAAGGTACTGCTGTTGGGGTAATATATAGGAGCCCTGTATGATGATATTCATGTTTGTTTTATAAGTTCACAACTTATACTATACACTTATTATTTATAGATATTCACATATGAATGATAATCTTCAATAAAAACTTAAAAAAAATAAAAAGTTGTAAAACTAAAGATAGGAGGTAGCATGATTGTAAAATAAACATAATTATTTCAAAAGTGAGGTTTATTCTCTACAACAAGAGAGGATGATAAGGTAAATATACAGCAGAGGTGATACAGAAAGTTTGCCTTCTAAACAAGACACTCAGTTAAGGAAAACCTTTTATAACTTCTTATTAAGAACAGACAGATAATACAAGAAAACTTTAACTGAACAGAGAGAAAACCACGGTATGAGGTGATTTTGTATGAAGCACTGTATGAAGATATTGTCTGATGGGAAAACTCTTAAAAATCTTATAAACCTATCAAATCTTAGCCACCCTGTGCCATGACAAATAAAATCCATTTTCTGCAAACCTTCAACTTTCTGTTCAACTCATGATTGTCCTACATATTCCCATTTCTTTCTACAACAACCAGTTTATTTTACTTTAAAATTTAAGACAAAACTTTATTTTCCTTTAACAAAACATATCTTGCAAATGTGTTTAAATGATCAAAAAGATCTTGGAAACTCTCTTCAAGGTAACAATCTTGAAAACATAATTTTTCTTTCAATATCATGGAGGTGAAGAAGGTCAACCACCCATGTGGAATCTAAGCCTCCTCTTGATATAGATGTGGAGTGGACACAACCATTCCAAGGTCCACAGGATGGAGGAATAGAGTATGGATTAGAGTGGATTTACTGATATTCTGTTCATGAACTATTGTGATTAGTAATTGAAGAAAATGTGGCATTGGTGTGGAGAAAGTGGCCATGGTGGCTTCTTGGAGTAGGGAGTGGGAGGAAGAGATGAGATGTAGGGGTGCTTTTGGGACTTGGAGTTGTCCTGGGTGGTGCTGCAGGGACAGTTGCTGGACATTGTATGTCCTCCCATGGCCCACTGGGTGGACTGTAGGAGAGTGTGGGCTCTAATGTGGACCATTGACCATGAGGTGCAGCAGTGCTCAGAGATGTATTTGCCAAATGCAATGAATGTCTCATGATGATGGAGGAGATTGTTGTTATGGGGGGAGGAGTGGGATGAGGGGGATGGGGGGAATATGGGGACCTCATTTTGTTTAATGTAATATTAAAAAAATAAAGACAAAAAATAAAAATATTAATAAAATCAAAATAAAAGCTCTGATAGATATAGTTCTAGTTTATTTGATCAGTAATTACATGGAGTTGGGAAGAACACACCCATGTAGAATGAAATTATATGCTTATATTGTACTTATTTTTTTAAAGATTTATTTATTTCTCTCCCCTCCTTCTGCGTTGTCTTCTCTCTGTGTCCATTTGCTGTGTGTTCTTCTGTGACTGCTTCTATCCTTATCAGCGGCACCGGGAATCTGTGTCTCTTTGTTGAGTCATCTTGCTGTGTCAGCTTTCCATGTGTGTGGTGCCATTCCTGGGCAGACTGCACTTTCTTTTGTACTGGGTGGCTCTCCTTAGGGGGTACACTCTTGTGCATGGGGCTCCCTGTAACATTAGGAGTGTTAATTTATATGTAAATGCTTACTTATCTCTAAGTCAATTTGAATAGAGCTCTTTGCAGGAGTTTCATAAGTTAATTTGGAAATAATATTCAGATGTAGGAAAATATCATGCATCAAACACACAGACACACAGAGTTTATACTTTCAATTTAAACTACTAATCAAACATAAAAAACAGAAATACAGAAAACATAGACATCTCATGAGCTTTTAATTTCTCACTTGCCTTTTTCAAAGAATCATTTAATGAAACTTTAAAAATATTGCTAACATACTGTGAGCATCAGTTGAAATAGGCATCTCATTTGACTGGCTGGGATATCACATTTGGGAGCACATCTCTGAGATGAGTAATTTTGTCTACTTGGAATGTTTCTCATAATTAACATTAAAATTCTAGGTTGTCTTTGTTAGATATTGCCAATTTGTTCGATATGTACAGCTTCCAACTCCATAATATTTGAATATGTATAATATGCCAGTGTGCCATAGGATAGAAATTAACATTTTAAGAGAATGAGGATCCGTCTTTATCATTTTGCTTCTTAACTTGTGCACAGGTCAAAAAAACTATCCATAGCAAACATGAAACTGTGGACTGAACCATAAGGCTAGAGACTCAGGATCAAAACTTGAATTTTCTCATTAAAAAGATTGACCCACTGACCTTTGGACTGAAAGCTAGTGAGACTGGAGAGCACAGACAGAAATAAGTGGAGCTCAGATCTAAGAGGGACTCACTCATGAACCTTATAGATGGTGGAGAGGAGAGCATGCTGAAAGGTTTCAGCAGGAACCTTCTTCTGTCTTATCTCCAGACCCCTTCATAGTGGCATTCTGATTCTGTTCTCATCACTGAACCTGTGCAAAAAAATACCCAGGTAATTAACATTTTGGATTTCACACCTTTATTAAGTGATTCATGAATTAGGCAGCATTCAACCCAAGAGCAAGGCTCATATAGGCAGAACAAGGTAGTCTTAAAGAAAATAGAGTTGGGAAGTAGACTTGGCCCAGTGGTTAGGGCATCCATCTACCACATGGGAGGTCTGCGGTTCAAACCCCAGGCCTCCTCCTTGACCCATGTGGAGCTGGCTCATGCACAGTGCTGATCCATGCAAGGAGTGCCATGCCACACAGGAGTGTCCCCCGCATAGGGGAGCCCCACGTGCAAGGAGTGCACCCCATGAGGAGAGCCGCCCAGCGTGAAAGAAAGTGCAGCCTGCCCAGGAATGGTGCCACACACATGGAGAACTGACACAAGATGATGCAACAAAAATAAACACAGATTCCCTTGCCACTGACAATGACAGAAGTGGACAAAGATGCAGCAAATAGACACAGAGAACAGACAACTGGGGTGGGGGGGGAAGGGAGAGAAATAAATAAATCTTTTAAAAAAAAAGAAAATACAGTCTTACAGAGTGCCTTACTTGGCTTAGCCTTGACTTAGAGGAACTAGGCTACAGAACAAAAAAGGGAGCTGGTGAGTTATGATTGGTTGCTCCCCAATTTCAGGTTCAGGGAGAAGGACCTTTTACAAGAGATAGGAACTTAATTAGGCTTTGGTTTCTGATATGAACTTAGCATGAAAGTCTCTGTATCAGGCCTAGTAAACTTACTTATCATCTGTTGTGCTTGTGTCTCCTATTTATTTTGAAAGGGCAGTTCTTATACTTTCTCAAAAAAAGTAGAATGAATTTCACAAATTTTCAACAAATGTATAAATGAAAGCACAACATCCTAAAAGATGAAAATTTATCTAAAAGGGGCTCATGGGCCTGCATACAAATGACTCCTAAAATAAGATGGAGAGAAACTGCAAAAATTTGAAAGATATAACAGCATTCCCTATCACGGAGTCCCCAGGACCTGGGGGCACAGGGACCCCCAAGGGGAGATCATGGCCACTGCACCTAGAGAGCCCCAAACTGGAGGGGGGTGCATGCAGGGCACAAAGAGGAAGTCCTCAGTAACACAAAGCAAGGGAGCTATGCAGCCCCAAAGAACAGGATCTGTGCAAGCTGGCACCCCAGGTTTCCACAGGAAACAGTTGCTGGCAGCTACAAAACATTTACAGCTTCTTCTCTGAAAGAAAAAAAAATTAATTAATTGAAATTTAATAGCCAAATGTGGCTAGTGCTTACACAAGTGAACACCAATTCTTGGATCTTGGATGAGGCAATTAAAAGCAATGAAATTTTTCTTTCATGTAAAAGTTGCATGTTTGAAATGTCTGCAGGTGGGTCCCACTATTGGATGGATTAGTTGGTGAATATATATTACAAAATAAGATCAGGGAGGATGTGGGGCTGCTGGAGAGGGAAATACTTCCCAGAACTGGGGTTCAGTTCAGGCATGGCCCATGCCTGCCCCTTCCCTGGCTTCACCCACACCTGCCAGGTAAGGGCTGACTATGTAAAGGGAACCAAATCATCTTGATAGTGCCTGTCTGTAGAGGGTGATTTTCATAATCTCCCCATCCCAGGCACCCAAGAATCAAACCACAGCCAGGGCTGCAGCACTGAGCCATGGAATGTGGCAACTCCTAGAGCCAAGAGGTGTCTTTTAAAGAGCCACAGGTGGGTAATCTCCTCAGCCATCAGTTAAAGAACACACACTGCTTCTCCCTCACCATCCTCCTGTAGTGAGGATGGTCTCCTGCCCCATCTGGGGACTGCTCTGCTAGCACTGGGCACTTCTGCTCAGACCACCACAAGCTCCTGGGATGGGTGGCCCAGCAGGCCAGGTGCCCTGGTGCTCTGTGGGTGGGCACATGGGCTGTCCTGAACTAGGGAAAGGTCTGCAGCCTCCCCCACTGCTCCCTCCAGCTTATGGCTGATGGTGACCTGTGGACAGGCCTGATGACAGATGTGAACCTGCTTCCTGAACAGGTGCGAGTGGGCTATCTTTTGGAAGTTAAAGGTAGCATTAGTATTTGCCTGTGCTACAGAGGAAGACACCTAGGGCTTCTCAGAAACAGAGAGAAACTTAGTTTGCACAAAGCTAGGGCCCTGTGTGCACAGTGGCACTTTGCATACATGCACGTGCAGGCAAATGCATGCACAGTGGCATTCAGCAGAGGGGGGCAAAGATGGGAGACAGGATGGGAAGGAAGAGAAAAAGCCTGAAAAGAAGGAAATCAGAAAAAAGCAATGAAATAAACTAACACCCCCCAGAGACAATACTGTGAGTAAACCAGCAACTCTACACACACTCTTTAATAAAGTGACACATTCTGGTCCACAGCTGGCAGGATGTACCAGAGGGGCATTCACCTGACATTTCACAGGTCTCCTCCCCTCCATATACAGAAAAAAAAAAGAGCAGGGGAAGGGGCCCACATTTTCTCCTTGATAAAACCTGGTTGAAAACCCATAATGGACTCAAAGTCACAAGGTTGTCTCTTTTTAAAAAAATCTGCTAGTGAAACATGTCTTGGATTGTCCATCTCAGCAGGGAGTGATTTTTAATAAGGATGGAAAGAGCATCTGCTCTTGAAGATGCTTCCCTAGAGGAGAAAGAAACTCTGTGGAGCAGGAAGAGAGCCACAACCTGCCCCCCAGGAGGTGCCTCTGCCCTCTGCACCCCAAGGGCCTCTGGGGGTCCTCCAGGGATGCTCCTGCCTGAGGGGAGCTGGCAGCACTGGCACGAAGGCCTGATGAGCCAGAGGAGGAGCTGACCTGGTCTCACCAGGTGGGGCAAAGCGGGAGGGAGGCCCCAAGCCTGGAGGGAACAGCAATGGCCTTTCAGGCACCCAGCGAGCAGCAAGAGCAACAGAGGGAGCTGCGAACCCCACCCAGGACAGGAAGCTCCTCCACTCTCCTCTGTCTGAATTAACACACCCAAAAGCTACTGCTGCCAGCTCAGGAAAGTTAAGACTCTCTTCCTCCGTCCTCCTCAGGGCACACAGGCAGGAGAAGGGACACAAATGGAGCCCTGTAGGAAGGCCTCCCTGACCAGAGGCAGGTGCTGCCTCAACCCACAGCTGACAGGGGGCTAGGAAGGAGGTGGAGGTGTGTACCAGGTCTGGAGAACTGCAAAGGGAGCCCTAGAAATCAACAGCCCCAGGGAGTGCTTCCTACCATCAGTGAGCCTCAGGATGGCTGGTGTGGGTCAGGAGCAGAGCTCTGCACCCTGAGAGGTGCTGGAGGGAGAGTGATGATGACAACCAGGATGTCAGACCTGCTGAGTGTCACACCACAGAGTGGGGGGATCTCACACATTGGGGTGCACAGAGCAGTTTTAAATAGGATGTCAGAGAGGTCTAATGGGGAAGGGGACCTGTGTACAGAAGTGGGAAGGAGGTGGGGGTTGTGGGTAGCAGCCTGTTTGGGGTGCAACAGGAGAGAAGAGGCCCTGAGGACCAACTCGGGGGCTTGTTGGGAGGGAAGGGAGGAACCAGGTGCAGCCACGTGTCCAGGCCCAACGGCTGCCACATAACCCCTGCATTCCACCCCAAGGTTTTTACCTGAGAGAAATGAGATCAAATGTGCTGCCACCACTAATGTGTCTCTGGGTCATAGCAGCTTTATCTGCAAAGGCCCAAAGTTGGAGCCAACCCAGAGGCCTGACAGGGTATAGCATGAGCCACATGTGGTCTGTCCACACTGTGGAATCCTACTTAGCAGTAAGGATACACACCCCATGATGGATCTCCAAATAATTATGCTGGGTTAATGAAGGAAGACCAAGGGGGCAGGGAGAGAAGAGAGAGAGAGCAGTGCTGTGCAAATCCCCCCCATGTGATTCTAGAAGGTGCAGGGGACTCTGTTGTGAAAGGAAGCACAGCAGTGCTCCCTGGATAGGGGGCAGGGAATGAGGGTGGAGAACCGGCAAATGGGGACTCCAAGGGTGGACATGTTCATTATTTTAGTCTTGGCTTCATAGGTGGACATGTGTCAACACAAACCATAACAGCTGTAGCCTCTAGACTTGCAGTTTAAGTAGGTCAATATGCCCCCAAAGGAGGAGGGGTTTTTTTGTCTTTATTTTTTTAATGTTACCTTAAAAAAATGAGTTCCCATATCCCCCCACTCCCTTTACCCCACTCCTCCCCCCATAACAACAACCTCCATCATCATGAGACATTCATTGCATTTGGCGAATACATCTCTGAGCACCACTGCACCTCATGGTCAATGGTCCATGTCATAGCCCACACACTCCCACAGTCCACCCAGTGGGCCATGGGAGGACATACAATATCCAGTAGCTGTCCCTGCAGCACCACCCAGGACAACTCCAAGTCCCCAAAACACCCCCACCTCACATCTTTTCCTCCCACTCCCTATCCCAGCAGCCACCATGACCACTTTCTCCACACCAATGCCACATTTTCTTCTATTACTAATCACGATAGTTCATGAATAGAATATCAGTAAGTCCACTCTAATCCATACTCTATTCCTCCATCCTGTGGACCTTGGAATGGTTGTGTCCACTCCACATCTATATCAAGAAAGGGCTTAGATTCCACATGGATGCTGGATGCAATTCTCCTGCTTTCAGTTGTAGACACACTTGGTTCCCTGGTGTGGTGGTTGACCTTCTTCACTTCCATGTTATCTGAGTGGGGTAAGTCCAATAAACCAGAGTGTAGAAGTTGCAAGTCTGTTGAGGCTCAGGGCCTGGCTATCACATGGTCAGTCCAGAGATTCAGGTCCCCTGGGTATACATTAAACCCCAGCACCAACTATAGTTCTGGTAAAAGTAACAGGAGAGGCTTGTGGACAAAGATCAGATCTGAGTCCAGCTCCATCACACAGAAACACAAACTCCAAAGTAGAGCCAACTGACATGGCACTGAGCTCCATCTGCCATGACCATAGAACCTGTGAGTCTCTGTAGCCCTCAGAAGAGCCAATACCTGGGGTTTTATCTACTTTATCTGTCTCTGGGACTCTGCTGAGGTGTGTATAAGGGCAACCCCTCTGATAACCTCCTGTCTCTTTTTGGAGACTCATAGCCCATATAAACTCATTTGTCCTTTCCATTTCCCCCTTTTATTCAGGTCAAAAAGCATTTTTAACTCCTGGTGTTATATGTAGACTGAGATATTCTGCTGGTCCGAGTTGACCCTTTTATTCAGGGTCATTTTCTTGTTACATCATCAGCTGGTACTTGGTAGTAATCCCTTGGCACCAGGAAGGCTCATCCTCAGGGGTCATGTCCCACGCTGGGGGGAAGGCAACACATTTACACGCTGAGTTTGACTTTGAGGCTGGCCACATTTGTGCAACACAGAGGCTCTTAGGAGGTAATTCTTAGACACCCTGCAGCTCTAGGCCTTGTTCTTATTTCAGGTGCACAGGCTCACAAGCATAGTCATTAGTATCAAGGGCTCATTGTTGGACCTTCCTTCTTTTTTGGTCTTTGCTCTTCACTTGTGGGATTGTTGCTGTTCCTTTAGGGACTGTGATACAGCTCCCCTGGCTAGGAACTCAGCACTCCCTCAGTTGTTGTTTTTAATTGTAGCCACTATGAAAATATCCAAACATTTTTATGTACCCTGGATATATGCCCTGTAGAACGCCCTGCCAACTATGTGTCCCCTGTCAATAACATCCCATACCAGTATTCAAAGAAGGAGTTTTTAACAGAAATAAACAAGGTCATCAGGTCAGAGTGGGGGGAGGAAGCTAGGGGCTCTGAGGAATAAGAGGAGGTAAGGGTGGGTGCAGAGCACACACAGGAATTGTCCACAGGACATGGGGCCCAGAGAGGCTGATGGGGACAGGTGAGGGGAGTGCAGGCCACAGGGTCCTGCTGGTCCCACAAATGGTTGCTCTTATCAAGAGCTTGTGATTTGGGGCCCACCCTCTCCCTCTCATGTCCCATCATTCTGCCCTCCCAGAGCAGTGCCCAGCAGTGGCGTCTTTGGCTCCACATTAGGGAGACCCTGCTCCTGGGGGACCTGGTCCTGCTGGCACCTGATGTGACCACAGGATGTGGTGTCCACTGTGGTTTGGGAGATGGGGCAAGGTCCCCAGCAGAGACCGTTGGCACTCTCAGCCCTCGGTGCCCTCTCCTCTGTCTCTCCTGCCTCCTGCCATGACCCCAAGCCCTGGGATCTTTGGTTATCTCCTCTCCATTTCCTACACCATCAACAACAAACTGTCACTTGTAATGTGCAAGACCCTCCAGAGCCTTTCAAACTACAAATGGGAATGTAAAATAAGGAGGTCATGCTGCTTAGGAACCCTGGGAGCAATTTATCTGGTGTAAAGAAAATGCCAGATAGAGGCTTCAGGGGTTCAGGGTGATCGCAGGGAAGAGAAAACTCTTGAGCTTAGTTCCCAGTTCTGGTTCAAACATAGGAGAATGTATTGTATCTATTCCTTTCAAGAGACAGCAAGCACACAGCCATGAACCCACAACTGAGAGGTGAGGTGTGAGGTGAGCAGCAGGTGGGAGATGTCCACAGTTCTGTAGACTCAGGAAGCAAGCGAAAGGGCCATGGCCAATGGGCATCTGAGATAGAGCTTCAGGACAGGGCAGGGGACAGGTTGGGGCAAGAGCGGGGTAACTGGCTTTTGTGGTTTGGAGATACATTCACCAGAAAAGCATGTTCTTAAACCTAATCCATCATGTGGGTCTACTGACGAGGTTACACCAGCTGAGGCCTGGTCCAGCTAAAGCAGGATGTGTCTCAATCCTGTTACTGAAGGTCTTATAGGGAAGATCACGTGGAAAGAGAAAGCCAGGAGCAGCCAAAGGTGAAAGTCAACAAAACCTGGAATAACAGAAAGAAATCAGCAGAGGCTGCCATGTGCACTGGGATATGACAGAAGAGCTAGGACCAAGGGTCCCTGGCTACCAGCTCCAGGGTGCTTCAGTTTCTGGGAGAAAGCGTCACTCTCATGACACTCTTGATTTTGGTATTCTCCTTGAAAAAACTATGAGTAAATAAATTCCCACTGTTCAAGCCAATCCACTGTTCAGCAGCCAGGAAACAGCCATTGTCCAAGGGTCCTTATTTATCGCAGCGCTTGGGCAGTCAGCAGGAACACCTGGGCAGGGAATTCTACAAACCTGGCAAAAATAATATTGGAAGAACAAGAAAGCTAGTGGTTTACCAGTGAAATCCCTCCTCACATTTGCTGGTCCCTGGCAGGTGGTAACAGGTGAGGCCAGATGGCCCTGGAGGGGGAAGTAGAGAGGCAGCAGCTCTTTCCTTTCATTTTAGTTCTTTCTACACTGCCTTACTCTTTAGCAATGTGCATATTTTCTGTCCAAAAATAAACTAAAATCTATTGGTAATAACTGTGGGAAGAGTGTCTGTTTCAGTGGCACAGGTTCTGGGTCTAATCAGATGACAATGGGGGAAAGTAAACATCCGGGTCCTTCCATCCTTCTGCCCCCTCAACAAAGAGGTGAGGAGGCCATGGCATCTGGTACAGAACTAATCATCCTGTCGAGAGGAGACCCACCTGTAGGGCTGGGATTGTCCAAGGCAATGATGGACACTGCTGTTTTGGCATCCAGATGGATCCAGATGGGGCATCATGAATTCCAGCTCCTGAGTGGGGATCAGCTGCCCACTTCCATGGATGACACCAGGACATAAGCCATGATCCTGATGTGGCCAGTGTGGGTCCACCAGGTTGCTGCCAACTGTCAGTGGGCAGAGGCCAGGCCCAGGCCAGATGGGGGTCCAGGAGGCAGCATGGAGGCCAGAACCCTCCACCAACATATTGGTGCCCTGAAGAGACTTGAAGGACAAGCAAACACCTCCCATCAGTGGGCAGAGGCTCCTGCAGGCAGGGGCCTGGGAAGGGACTCCAGTGACTTTGGGAATCTGGGTTCCCATCTGGGCTCAGCCCTGACCACCTGTGGGACCCATGCAGGAGTCACAATCCCCTGTCCTCCTGCACATGTGAGATGAGGGGGCTAGAGGCTGGGCCTGAGGGGCTGGCCCCAGGGACACCTAATTGCAATTCATTAGCAGTTGTGTTTACAGTGGCTGCAATAGAAACCGGGTTCAAGACTGAAAACTGAAAAGGCTGAGGAAGTGCCTCAGAGTGGATCATGGCTTCCCACATCAAATAGTGGTGCATTGAAGGAACACCAGGCAGCAGTAACTAGTAATTTACAAATTAATATTCATCATACTTTCAGTGTCTGTCAGACTGAGCTCTGAGCCTTTGGTTAACCCCAGATAATCTCTGCAGCAACTCAACATGAAAGTCCTATACTAGCCCCACTTCACAGATGGGAAAACTGAGGCACAGAGAGGTCAGGAGAACCTGCCCAGGGTCACACAGCAATGTGGGGCCAGGCCTGGAAGTGAACCAGCTGGGAGCCATGAGAGATTCAATGTCAGATCATTTAAAGGACAAGGAGGGACAGGTGCACTCAGGGTCAAGGGCAGGCCAGGATGGGCCTTGGCCCTGGCTTGGACCCCAGCCCTGCCCCAGCCAGCCACATGGGCACTAGCAGTGTCCTTACAGCTCCAGGGGCTGTGAACTCTTGAGAGGAGAAGCAGAGTGGCAGGGGCAGTGCTTAGAACAGCACCTGGGGCAGAGGAGGGACTCAGAAGGGGTTGGTTTAAGCAACCCAATGACATTTGAAAACTCAAAGTACTACAAAGAGATGAAGGTGACAGCAGCACATTATATTTCTAAGTCTGCCTCTCCTGCTGCCAGAAGGAAGCTGCCCCCACCTGTGGCCACGGGGGCTCCTTCCATCCCGGGACAGCTGTCTCTGCTCTCAGCCTCCAAGGACCACCCTCTCCAAGCCCCACTCTTTTGCCCTGAGAGCAGAGCTGGGGCTAAACTGCTGATTGGTCACATTAGCTATCGAGATGACAGGACCTGGGCTCCAGTGGCTTTGAAAGGTTCTCATCTCCAGGAAATTCCAGGACCAGGGCCACTGGTTCCCACAGTCCTTGAGTGGCCTCTGGGGACCACAGAGGGTCAGTTCCTTGACTTCCTGCTGAAAGCAGGGCAGAGTCAGAAGGAGAGGAGACTAGAAGCTCCATGGCCCTGCCTCTTTTCCCTGGCAGAGTTAGGTCATCTGAGCAGGGAAGAGCATCCACTGGTTGGAAGAGGGCGTTGCCACTGCTTCAATCCACTGTCCTTTACTGCTTGGTCTCTCTTCAGTCTTAACCAACAACCAGAATTATGAATCCTGGACACCCTGAAACTAGGACACATGGTTCACCAGCTCCCTACCTCTGACCACATGATGGCCCTTTTTCCACCTGACTCCCGGCCCTGGCTGCACATTAACCTCTAACCACAGAGTGGCTGCCACAGCCCCACCTGGCCAATACTTGGCCACATAGGAGCCTCAAAGCCCAATATCTTGCCAGCCTCAGCTGCATCATTCTCATTCCCTGATAACAAACTGACCCCACAACACCTGAGGGTGAGCTCTAGCCACCAGGAGAAGCTCTGAACCTGCAAATGGCACACTGCCCCTGCCTAACCAGAAGGGTGCAAGTGAATGTGAAGCTTACTAGAGGCCAGCAGCCACCCCAAGCCATAAGGAGTCTGGGCCCTCACACCACTCACCTGACAGCACAGGCCTGTCCCCAAACTGGGCATGAGCTTGGGTGCTGCCTGATGGCCCTGGCAGGCCTTACATGGAACTCAGGAGGAGAGACCTTCAGCACCCCTGGAAGCTGGCACAACAGTTGTAGACGTTTGATTGCCCAGCTCATCTCCAATGCCACATGCTCCTGCCCAGGACAACACGTCCCCCAGTCAGTCCAAGTCCACCCTCATCTCTCCAAGCACAGTCATGGATTATTCTGTGGTTAAGGTTTCAAATTTTGCTCATGACAGAGACAGAGTCGTGCCAAGTTGCTCAAGCAAGTACATCAAACACCCAGTTAAGTACAAAAAATGTGCTTCAGAGTTAAGAACTGGATCATACAAAGCTCAGGATGTACTGAAAATTGCCAAAGAAAAGGCACAAAAGAAACAAATTGAGACCTGACTCTTCCAGTGTATCAGTTGTAGCATTGATTTGAAATCAACCCATGCAGACTCTAGTTCTCCTGAAAGCTTTGATTTTCCTCCAGGAAGCATGCATGCATCTTCTGCCTCCACTACTTCCTCTTCTTCAAAGGGAGAGAAAAAGCTCAGGAATTCCTTAATAATGAAAGCCTGTTCCAAAATCATCTCTGAATCTTTCACACCAGATGGCAGGATCATATGTGTAGGGAACATTGTTTGCATCCAGATTTACAGCTTCCATTGGCCATTATTCATATCATAACTGTGGGACAGAAATTTATAATGGCCTTTCAATCCAACGGGAGACCCATATTTCATGGTTTGAGTCTCCAACATCTTTCCTTGCTCTCTTGCAACCCTCCCCCTTTATAGAAAACTTCCAGTAACACTTTAGTAAGAGAAAGGGCCTGTGTCACAAGCCTGTCACAAAGGCAGCTAAGACTGCCAAGAAGCCAACCCCTGAAATGTGGGCTCTGTTGGTGCAGTTTGAAATATGAACATGGACAGTAAGGTAGGTGAGAAAAATTGGAAAGCACTGCAGATTTTCTAATCTAGTTAGCAATGACTTCCACAAATTGCCTGTTCAAATTGTAGAGAGAAATTGTACTGAATTGGCTGGTTTGTTTGTTTGTATGTTTTGGTTGGGCTTGGTTTTTTACTTCCATATAGCCATTTTTTGACTGGGCCACTTATTGAACAAGCAATGAAATTTTGTCTTAAGGAAGTGAAATGTTAGTAGCATTTTTCAGTTGTGAAGTCAAAAAACCCCAAGGCATAGGAACCAAAGCCTCAATTGAAAGTGAATTTTTGTACTTAAAAATTTTCTTTTCTTCTTTATTTTCTTTTAAATGTTACATTAAAAAAATGAGGTCCCCATATACCCCCCACCCCACCCACCCCACCCCTCCCATATCAACAAACTCATTGTGGCACATCCACTGCACTCGGCGAATACATTCTGGAGAACCACTGCAGCACATGGATAGTGGTCTAGATTGTAGTCCATACTCTTCCCCAGTCCACACAGTGGGCCACGACAGGACACACAATGTCCAGCATCCATCCCTGCAGCACCACCTAGGACAACTCCAAATCCTGAAAATTCCCCCACACCATATCTCTTCTTCCCTCTTCCAACCATCAGCAGACACCGTGGCCACCCTCTCCACATCACTACTACAGTTTTTTCCCTTAGTTATCACAATAGTTCCCCAGCAGAACATCAGTACGTCCACTCTAATCCATACTCTGTTCCTGTGTCTTGTGGACCTGGGATGGCTATGTCCAGTCCCCTCTACCTCAAGAGGAGGTTTAGATTCCACATGGATGATGGATGCAATTCTTCTGCTTGCAGCTGTAGGCACTCTTGGCTCCCTGGTGTGGTGGTTGACCCTCTTCACCTCCCTGTCAGCTGGCTAGGGTAAGTCCAAGAAACCAGAGGGTAGGAGCTGCAAGTCTCCTGAGGCCCAGGGCCTGGCCATCACATGGACAGTTCAGAGTTTCAGGTCTCCTGAGTATACACCAACCCAAGTGCCAACCACAGGTCCAGTAAAAGTAACAAAAGAGGCATGAGTAGAAAGGTTATATCTGAGTCCAACTCCATCACACTCAGGAACACAAACTCCAAAGTCAGGCCAACTAACATGGTCCTGAACTCCAGAGCCATCTGCCTTGACCATAGAACTGTGAGTTGCTGCAGCCCTCAGGAGAACCAGCACCTGGGTTTCCATCTACCTTGGCTGTCTCTGGTACCCTGCTGAGGCATGCATAAGCATCACCCCTGATGACCTCCTGACTCTTTTTTGAAGACTCTTAGCCATATAAACTCACTTTCCATTCCCCCCTTTTTTATCCAAAGTAAAAAAGCAGTTTTTAACACCTGATATTACATGTAGGCTGAGATATTCTGCCAGTCTGAGTTGACCTCTTTGTTCAAGGTCTTTTGGTAGTTACATCATCAGCTGGTGCTTGGTAGTAACCCCTCAATGCCAGGGAGCCTCATCCTCAGGAGTCATGTCCCATGCTGGGGGGAAGGCAATGCATCTACATGCTGAGTTTGGCTTACAGAGTGGCCACATCTGAGCAACATGGAGGCTCTCAGGAGGTAATTCTTAGGTACCCCACAGCTATAGTTCTAGTTCATATTTCAGGCACATAGGCTCATAGTCAGAGCCATCAGTATCAAGGGCTCATCGTTGGACCTTCCATCTTTATTGGTCTTTGCCATTGCACTTGGGGGATTGTTTTTGTTCCACTGGGGAGTGTGATAGAGCTCCCCTGGTCAGAAAGTCAGCACTCTCTCATCTGTAGTTTCCAACTGAAACCACTATGAAAATATTCAAACCTTTCTATGTACCCTGTATACATGCCCTGGAGAACTCCCTCCCAACTGTGTGCAGCCCTCCAATGACACCCCACATGAATGCTTCTCTCCCACCATAGTTGAACCTCTCTGTATTCCAAAACTTATTCAAAAAGGAAGCCCAATATATTGACAGGCTCCATTAATAAGAAAATGGAATATAGTGATGGGTTTAAAGGTTAGGTATAGAATATATAGAAATTTAGAAAAATTAAATAAAGGAAAAATAAATTGGGGCATCAAAAAAATGAAAAAGCTTTGTTTTTGACATTTTGCCTTTCATCACTGCTATAGCTGTTGCCTTGTATGTACAGTGGCAAGGCAATTTCCTCCATTTCTTCCTCAGTATCTACCTCCTTTTTTTTTTTCCTGGTTATTAATTTTCTCTTGATGTAAGTTTTAGGTCACAGTAATTCACATATACAATATATGGTACACCCACATATCCAACGTCAAACCTTGTCCTTCCTCAACAGTGATCTTTTTACATGTTCATATTATATTTGCTGCAGCTAATGTACAGATATTGAAATGAGAGCTTTCAAACATGGTTTCATTTGGGTTTACATCATGGTTTATATTTTAGACTATACACTTTTCTAAATTTTTAGTTATCTTATGTTTTACATTTTGGTTTACATTTTAGCCTATAGACTTTTATACATTTTTGGTATAATTTAACATGACCTATATCCATCATGGCATGATCTTGTGGAACACTTTCATTGCCCCACAGTTACCCTGATTCCATGTATTCAACACCTCTTTCCCCCTCCCCTTAGGGCCCACCACGACAATCAATCTTCATTACTTGAGGGACCATATTCAGAGATACATGCAAAAATGTTGAGGGCTTGATCTACTTGACTGCCCTAACCTATTGGGAGCCACCGATTCTCTCAAGAGTTACAATTCCCTTTGTTTGAGAACATCAGTTCTCAGGATGTGGGTATACCTTCACTCTCATTGTATGGGTCTCCACCCAAAGATATAATCCACTATGACAAAATGAGCACTCACACACTCCCCAGACGCTTGCCCTGTGTCAGATGCCCCCTGCCCTTAAGCATCCAAAACAGGCAACCTTCCATATTACATTCTCTAAAGAGTTTTCTCTGCACCACAATTTCAACTACATACCTGACAATCTCCCATGATCAAATGTTCCCCTCACCCTCTGCCCAATTTCTTGGGCAATCTGACCCATCCTCCCATCCCTAGTGCCTCTAAAGCCCATGCAGCACCACCCTAAGTTACCCCTATGCCCCCATTTTATCCCTTCCCTGTACAAATACTTACCTCCAGCTTATCATCAATTTCACCCAAGTAGCTCTCAGCTCAAAACCTTCCTCTACCCTCCAACTACTTTAAAGTTTATCATCCAGTCTCTAGCTCTCTGAGACAGCTTGGTTTACTTATTTCATATCATTGAGGTCATGTAGTATTTGTCCTTCAATGCCTGGGTTGCTTCACTCAACATGAGTTTCTCAAGATTCATCCATGTTATCAAGTGTTTGTACTCTATTTGTTCTTATAGCTGAGTAGTATTCCATTGTATGTATATACCACATTTTATTTATCCATTCATCTGTTGATGGGCATTTGGGTTGATTCCAACTTTTGGCAGTAGTGAACAATGCTGCTATGAACATTGATGTGCATATATCGGTTTGTGTCCTTGTTTTCAGATCTTCTGGGTATATACCCAGCAGTGGAATTTCTGGGTCATATGGAAAATCCATAGCTAGTTTTTTGAGAAACCACCAAACTGTCCTCCAGAATGGCTGGATCCTTCTTCATTCCCACCAGCAGTGGATGAGTGTTCCCATTCCTCCACATCCTCTCCAACAATTGTAGTCTTCTGATTTTTTGATAGCTGCCAGTCTTATGGGAGTAAGATGGTATCTCATTGTTGTTTTGATTTGCATTTCCCTAATAGCTACGGATTTTGAGCATTTTTTCATGTGTTTTTTAGCCATTTGTATATCATCTTTGGAAAAGTGTTCAAATCTTTTTCCCATTTTTTAAATGGGCTGTTTGTCTTTTCACTTTCAAGATATAGGAGTTCTTTATATATGCAAGATATAAGTCTCCTATCAGATATATGGTTACCAAATATTTTCTCCCATTGTGTAGGCTCTCTTTTCACTTTCCTGAAAAACTTCTTTGAGATGCAGAGGAAGTCCCATTTATTTATTTGTTCTTTTGCTGCTCGTGCTTTTGGTGTGAAGTTCATAAAGCCCTTTCCTATTACAATGTCCTGTAGATGCTTTCCAATTGCAGAGAGTTTTAATAGCCAATTTGTACATAGTATTTTTGTGTGTGTGTGTACACATACATACTCACAGGTAACATAAATATATGTAATAGAAAATGTAGCTTGTCACTAAGTGACACATGTTGCAGACTTGGAATTGCAGATGAGCTGGAAGAATAGTACAGACATTTAGTGAATTTTTGTTTTGCTTTTTAATTAATGATCACTTAACCTTTCTATGCACACAATAGCATAAGAGTTTGATACATGGGGTCAGACAAACTGAGATGCTCATTATTCAGTGGCAGACTGGAAATAGCCTAGTATTTGGGATTAACACTGTTAAGGCTGGATATAGGTTTAAATGATCACTTCCTATCTTCCAATGTGGATTTAACAAAAAGTTTCAAGCTTCTTGTTTGGAAGATTAATTAGGTTTGTTTTTAAATATATAAATAGCTGATTGCTGAATTTGGTCAGAATTTTCCTGATTGCCAAATTTAGTCAGATTTCTACTGATTGGCTGCTCTAAATTCTTAGTACATGTCCTAGTAAATTCCACTTTGTGAATTGTCTTATATGTAGTTGTTGCATTTTGGAAATACCTAATTTGTAATATTAAAAAAAATACATTTCCACATAAGGTATCTGTTTGCAGGTCAGAAAATGAAAAAAAAGTAATTGTGTAATGCTCTGAAAGGTGTAAGAACAAAAATGGTGAAATAAAATTGACTAAATCTAACCAAAAAACTCTAAATGCTTACATTTAAAATTGGCATGAAGCTGTAAATGCTTATATTAAAAATGAGGAAAGATTTTATATTAGAGACTTAACCTCAAACCTGGAAGAACCAGAGAAAAAGAAGATCAAGCTAAACCAAAGCAAGTCGAAGGAAGTAAATAACAAGGTTTAGAGCAGAGATTAATGAAATAGAATACGATAAAACAATAGAATCAGTGGAACTAAAACTTGGGTCTTTGAAAAGGTTAATAAAACAGGCACACCTTTCTTTCAGCTTCTGACTACTCCATCTTTGGCTGTTCTCTCTGCTGGGCATTGGTTTTAGCTTCTGGAGTCATTTCCCTGTCTCTGCAGTTTTTTCCTCCATCAGTGACCTTTTATTCCTCCATATATAAAGGACTCCAGTAGAAGGATTAAGACACTCCCTGGGTCACACAATCTAATCAAAGGCCCTTAATGGAGTAATTTAATCAAAAGATCCCACCAACAATTGGTTTCCACACAGGGAATTAATTAGCTCTAAGGACATGATTTTCTAGGGTTTAAAATTTCTCAAACTACCATGCCCCATAGTCCAACTATTAGATATAAATCCAAATGAATGGAATTGCACAGTGATATTCATAGCAGCATTATGCAAAATTGCAAAAAGTTGGAAGTAACCCAAGTGTCCATCAACTGGTGAATGGAAAAAAATGTGATATATTCATACAATGGAATATTATTCAGTCATAAAAAGAAATGCAGATTTGATACATGCATTGTGAAGATTTGAAGCTGTACATACCTCAGAAAAAGAAGCTCTTAAAAGCAATCCATTCCTATGGATGCATATCCATAGTAAGTAGGGCCTTTTGATGAGGTTCTTTCAGTTACGGTGTGACGCATCTCAATCAGGGCGGAACTTACTCCTATTTCTGCAGTCCTTGCTAAACAGAACACATTATGGAGAGAAAAAAAGCCATGGTAGGAAGAAGCTGGAGTCATGAAACCTAGAAGAAAAAGAAGAGATCAGGAGAGGCCACCATATGCCTTTCCATGGGCAGAGGAGCCAAGAATCACTGTAGTAGTCTTAAAGAAGAAATCATAGCCTTGATGGATTACATGAGTTGAACATATTCCTATAACCATGAACAAATAAATTCCCATTGTTTAAGCCAAACCCACTTCATGATATTTGCACTAAGTAGTCTAGGAAAATAAAACAGATTTTTGTACCAGGATAGTGGAGTGCTGCTATTGGAAGCTCTAAAAATGTGGAAATGGCATTGGAATTGAGTAATGGTTAGAGGCTCATACAACTGTGCAGCACTTGCTAGAAAAAGTTTAAAGGTTACTTTTTAGTGTCTGTTCCTAGAAATATGGACACTAAATATACTTCCATTGAGGCCTTAGATGGAAATTTGAAAATGTTATTAGAAACTGGAGTTAAAGTGATCCTTGTTCAAAATGGCAAAGAACTTGGCAAAATTAAGTTCTGATGTTGGTGGAAGGCAGAACTTGAAAGTACTGAGCTGGGATATTTAGCTGAAGAGTTTCCCAAGGTATAACTATAGAAAGGACAGTTTACCCTTCATTGCAGCTTATAGTAAAATATAAGAGGAAATGGAAAAGCTAATAACCGAATTCTTAAGCATAAAGAAACCAGAAATTGATGGCTTGGAAAAGCCTGGGCTTCCATAAAGCAAGTCCCTAGAGAACAGTGTCCATGTGAGGGTTTAACTGAACAAGAATCCAATTAGACAGACATTCCAGGGCAAGTCAGGACTTGCAGTGTACTTACTCAGGAAAAAAACTGTGAAAAGTCTTGTTTGATGGATTCAACCCTGTTTACTACATGCAGACCAACAAGATTTTTTGCAAGATCTGTATAAGTGGAGCCACTGCCAGCCTGGATTAAAAGGGAGACATTGAAGACTAAAATCACTTCAAGGGCAGAACCATGGAAGCTGAGTTCTGGACCAAACACAATTCAGGCCAAGAGTGTGGACACACCATGTGTGCAGAAAATGTGCATCTGCCACAGCATTGGAGAGGGCAGGCCTTCCAGCCCACTGTTCAGGAAAAGTGTTATCGCCCCAGTGTTCTAGGAAGTTGGAACCTATGTCCCAAGATTGCTGACAGCCTAGATGCCATCTCAGTGGTGGAGAGGGTGGTGTCTTCACCACTAGTACTTGGGTAGAGCATTTTCACTGCACACACACTTGGAAGGGTTGTCCTCCACTCCATCAGGCCCGTAGAACAAGACATCTTTCCATTGAGGACTCTCAGAGTGTGCCCTTCAGGGTTTCATAATTGCTTGGAAACTCTAATCCCTATTTTCCTTCCAACTTCTCCCTGTGGGAATGGGAATGTTTATCCTATGCCTGTCTCTCAATTGTATATTGGAAGCAGATAACTTTTTAATTAGGATTCCCAGGTCAACTGAAGGAGGGGAACTGTGCCATAGGACAGACCACACCCAGAACCAATTCTGATGAGACTTTGTAATAAGCATTGTTTCTGAAATGATTTCAAGTCTTTGGGATATTGGGATGGAGTAAATGTATTTTGCATATGGGGAGAACATGTCTTTAGCAGATCCAGAGGATGGGCTGTGGTGGTGCAATGCTGTATGTGCCCCTGAAAAACACATTCTTAAATCTAATTCACTCCTGTGGGTGTGAGCCCACTGTAATTATGGATTTTTGTTAAGGTTACTTCATTTAGGGTGTCACCAACATCAATCAGGATGGGTATTAATGAACAGAATGAATACAGAGAGAGAGAGAGAAAGCCATGGAAGCAAAAAGCTGAAATCAACAAAAACTGGAAGAAGGGAGAGACCAGCAGATGCCACCATATTCCATGTGGTAGAGGAGTCAATGATTGCCAGAAGCTGCTCTTCAGGAAGAAAGCATCACCTTGATGATGCCTTGATTCAGACATTTTTCTGAACTCTAACCATGAGTGAATAAGTTCCCATTGTTTAAGCAAACTCATTTCATGGTATTTGGTTTGAGCAGTCCAGGGAACTAAAACATGAGACAG
The DNA here is from genome assembly GCF_030445035.2 of Dasypus novemcinctus. Classification (NCBI taxonomy): domain Eukaryota; kingdom Metazoa; phylum Chordata; class Mammalia; order Cingulata; family Dasypodidae; genus Dasypus; species Dasypus novemcinctus. Next base: position 409,333 of record NW_026688168.1, on the reverse strand, counting down.
TTTGGATGAAGCTTGAAGACGTTAAATGAAATAAACCAGACAGAAAAGGACAAATGTATGATTTCATGGATATGAAACTAGAATAAGTAAACTTACAGAGTCAGAATCTAGAATATAGGATACCAGAAGATGAGGTGTGGAGAGGGAATGGGAAATTGTGGGTTAAAATGTACACGGCTCTTATTTGGAAATTATATAACTGTTTTGGTGGTGGATGGTGTTGATGGTGGCACAACATTGTGAAGGTAATTAAGAACCCTGAAATAGCCATCTGAATGTGGCTAGGAGAAGAAATGTAAAGTTTTGTATATGGTAAAAAAATAAAACTTTTACAAAACTGCAGGGAACTGCACTATATAAACAACAAACCCGACCTTAAACCATAGACTATAGTTCATAGTACAATATAAAAATGTGCTCTTATCAATTGTAATATATTTTCCACACCAATGCTTGGTGTTAATATTTGGATGGTATATGGGAATCTTGTATATCATGTATGATTTCTCTGTAAACCCACAACTTCTCTCAGAAAGAAAAAAAAATGGTATTGACATCTGATAAAAGAAAAATTTGTAATGAAAAAATATTAATTAATTTTAAAAGTAGCCCCAATAGGATGATCATGTCTTTTTTAAATATAATTTTTAGATTAAATGGTCTATTTTTAAAAGATACATAGATCACAGAAAATGTTACATAAAAAAATGTAAGAGCTTCCCATAACCCCCCACATACACACTCCTCCCACACCAACAACGTCTTCCATCATCGTGGCACATTCATTGAATTTGGTGAATACATTTTGGAGCACTGCTGCACCACATGAATAGTGGTTTACATTGTAGTTCATTCTCTCCCCCAGTACCTTCAGTGGGTTATGGCCCATGGTTTCTGGTTTCCTCCTTCAAGAAATGGACACAACCAATCCAATATCCACATAGAAGAGGTGGCATTGGATTGGGAAAAGTGGACATGGTGGCTGATGGGTATGGGGAAAGGCAGGAAGAGATGAGAGGTGAAGGCGTCTTTGGGACATGGAGCTGCCCTGGATGGTGCTTCAGGGGCAATCATCGGACATTGTAAATCCTCACAGGACCCACTGGATGGAATGGAGGAGAGTATGGGCCATGATGTGGACCATTGACCATGAGGTGCAGAGGTGCCCAAAGATGTACTTACCAAATGCAATGGATGTGTCATGATGATGGGAACGAGTGTTGCTGGGGGGGGGGGAGAGGTGGGGTGGGGGGGTGGGGTTGAATGGGACCTCATATATATATTTTTAATGTAATATTATTACAAAGTCAATAAAAAAATAAAAAAAAAGAAAAGAAAAAGGAAAAAAAAAAAAAGATAGTCCCTCTCCCACTTCCTGTCTTGGGCCCTGTCTCCAAAAGGTTTGCAGACTCAAGCTGGAATTACCTTGCATGCTCTTCTCTGTCTTCCTTCCTTGATGATGTCATGGGGTCCAGGACAGGTCACTGTACCCACTTGTAAATAAGCCAGCCTAAGGGACAATGGGGCAGGGGAGTGGAGGTAGGGGTGGTAAGGGTGTGGGGGACATATTTTTGCTGCATCCCATGACACGAGCAGCCCCATGAAGCTTTGGTGTCGGACTTTTATGTGGTGCAGTAAACTCACTAGGGCCCAAACAGACTCCCAGGACTGATGGTTTCTGAAGTTCTGCAGATAAAAGGCAAAACACTACAGTGATGCTTTGTAGCATGATTTGCAGGCTTCAGAGACTATCTTTCAGCTTTCCCCAAAGCAAGAGTTCTTTACATATATATGTGCACTCTTTCTCCTCCTAGCAGGGAGAAGTCCAAGGAGTTTTCACCCTCTCTTTGGACCTCAATGTTGAGCTCCACCAACACTGTGCACCCCCAGAGCTACTCCTCACTGCAGGTGAGCAGAGGACTGCTACCACATAAATACAGGGGTGGGCAGATGCAGCCTCATGGCCTCAAGGACAAGCTTCAGGCAATGCTCTGAATTGCTGGACTACTGAGATTAAGCATGTTTAGGGGGCACAAGGGTGATACTTAAACTCAACCATGTGTTATGGAGAAGAGAGGAAAAATAAAGTGGGAGGCACACAATTTGTCACTGTGGCCATGTATGTGTATGAGAGAGAAACAGTGACAGAAGTGGGACAAAACAGTGACAGAAGTAATGGAGTCACAGGTCACAGATTCCCTTCAGCGCAGTGTGCTGGCCACTGCCCTGGCTTTGGAAGGCACCACATATCAAGGGGTAGATGGGTTACATGACAAGGACACAGGAGTCTAAGAGGTGGATCTAGGACTGTTTTCTCCATGATCTTTTCAATTTTTCTGTTTGAAATTTTCCATAATGAAATGATGGGGGAATTCCTGTGTGTGGAAAACAGATGGGTAGTAAAGACAGTGTATGTGAATGTGAGCAGCTGAATTTTAAGGCATGGGGTGTGACCAGGTGCCCCACAGAGGGACAAATGAGAAGGGTCCCAGGTGGAACCCCAGGCAGGGTGATGTTTAGGGTAGGAGAAGCAGATGACAGTAGAGACCTGGGGAGAGGACAGCAGACAGTTACCTCAGGCCTAAGGTCCCATGGGAGACCCAGGTCTAGGTGCTCCCTCTGAAGTGATCTCTTGGCCAGGCTGAAGCTGCAGATCTTGAGCAAGATTCCCTTCAGGCACTGGGGCCTGGGTGTAGCTTCTCCAGCAACAGATCTGAATTCTTCTGAATCATAAAATCATGTATCTCTTTATTGTGGACCTCTTTTAATTTCCCTTAATAAAGTATTACATTTTTTTACCTTCAATCTTGCACGCCTTTGGTTAGATTGATCTGTTTGTGTCATTAGGATACAGAAAAACATAATTGTCTGTATTATTCTTTCACTCAACTACCTTGTATTCTCATATTTTCCTGTAGATTTTTTCATGGTTCTATGTAAATTGACAAATAATATACAAGCAATTTTATTTTTTCCTTTCTAAATCTTATGCCCTTAAATTCTTTTTCTAATTTTTTTTGCTCTATCTAAGGACTGCCAGTATAATGATGACCAGAAGTGTTAGTGAATATTCTCTTCTCATCCTTGTCCCATGTTTTAAAGAGAATATGTTCAATGTTTTAGGAAGATATTTCCATAGGTATGGCTTTGGGGAGAGCATGACCATCAGCCAGTGTTCTGACAGCACTGATCCTGTGCTCTGGGATTGCAGTGTTTGGCCATGACCATGATGCTTCAAGTGTGTACTTCCTCCCCAGTGTTTGGGGAGAGCATGGGAAAGGGTGGGACTGCTGCTCCATTAGTCCCAGAGGCCAAACATCATTCCATAGAAGACCCTCAGACCTCAAAATCTGATGAAGGAGTCCCTGCTGTGTCTCAGAATTGTTTGGGACCCATGAACCCTGTGTTTCCTTCCAGTTTCTCCCTGTGGGAATAGGAATGCATATCCTATGCCTCTCCTTCCATTGTGTACTGGAAGCAGATAACTTGTTCTCATTTTCACAGGCCCACAGACAGAGAATTATGCCCCAGGACAGAACACACCTATCACTGATTTTTTTAAACAAGGCAATTTTATGGATATGTATTAATAAAGCAACAATTCATCTGGTGTACAGTCAATGGTATTTGGTATAATCACAGGTGTGCATTCATCACCTCAATCATCATTAGAGCATTTTCATTCTTTTGATAATGATATAACAAAAGACAAAGTAACAAATTCTTCACCCCTTTATCTCTCTTTGCTTCCCCTGTTGTGTACATAGCTGCTATTTCTGGTTATTCTTGCACAATTATTTATTTATTAAGCAGCTATTACCAGTTTTGATGAGACTTTGTACTTAATGCTGATACTGAAATGACTTAAGGCTTTGGGGATATTTTGATGGAATGGATGTATTTTGCATATGGCAAGTAACATCTTTGGGGGTCCTAAGGATGTGGTGTTGTGTTTTGAAGCTGTATGTACCCCCAGAGAAACATGTTCTTTAATCTGTGCCATTGATATGGAGGTAAACCATATCAATGGTAAGTAGGATCTTTTGAGGAGACTGCTTTAATTAAGACATTCATTCAGGATCAGGCTTAATCCTATTATTAGAGTCCTTGACAAGAGAATGAAATTCAAAGAGAGAAAGCCATGGAAACAAGAAGCTTAAATCAGTGAAACCTAGAAAAGAAGGGAGAGACCAGCAGATGCACCATGGGCTTTGCCAAGTGGCAGAGGAGCCAAAGATTGCTGGCAGCAGGTCTTTGGAGGAAAGCATCACTTTGAGATACTTGGATTTGGATATTGTCTCAGGCTCAAAACTGTAAGCTAATAAGTTCCCATTGATGAAATCTAACCATTTCATGGTATAAGCTTTAAGTAGCTTAGGAACCTAAAACAATGTTCTTTTCTACTACAATTGTATTGTTATAATGTTTAGGTTGCAAAGTATATTATGCTTGAAGGTTCATTTGTAAATGTTTTGGGGAAAGGAACTCCTTTTCATGGCAGATCATTTGCTTTTGGCAGTTTTTAATTCCAAAATGGATTGCTTTTCTGGCAGGTCACTGTCCCTTTGTCTTTTTTATGAACATATTCCAAAACAATTATTTTTCACTGTTGACTATGAATTTAGAATTGCTTTGCTTTGATTCTATAGGATGTTGTATCTTGGAAATAATTCAATTATGTAGGCTGAAGAGAATCCTTTCATGAGAAAGTCTCAAAGAGAATGATCTATAATGTCTTAAGACCAGTGGAAATGAATGGTTTAAAAAGCAGTAGCTCACTCTTAAATTTGCAATTTATTCCTTGAATCCAATTCTGTTAAGGTACAAATGTCTATTTATCCCTTCAAATCTGTCAGTATTTGCTGTATATATTATGGGGCTCTGCCATTAGATACATATATGTATGATTATGTCTCTTTGTTGATTATGCCTCCTTGTTAATTGCCCCCTTTATCAGTATATAATGACTGTCTTTGTCCCTCTTAACAGTTGTTCATTTTAAGTTTATTTTACAGGCAATTAGTTTGACAACTCATGCTGTCTTTTGGTTACTATGAGATGCAGGAGAACTTCTAGGAAAGTAAATGCCCATGAAGCCATTTTAAGTTCATGTTCCAAACTTTAAGGTGATATGTCATGTGAGGTGGTGGTCTGCAGTAGGATGCATGAAATCGGTATTGGGGAGGGACAGCAGCTACCAATAATGAGAAGATTCAAGAGAGGATCATGCAATGCATGGCTGCAGAGTGTGGAGACAAGATCACAGGAGGAGAAGAGTAAAGAATTGAAAGGACAGTGTATTGGCCAGTTGAGATGTGAGGAGTATTGGAGAGAGTAACAGAGTGTCAGTACTGGAAATTCAGAAATGAGGGGGGAAGCAGATTTAGCTCAACTGATAGAGCATCTGCCTACAACTTGGGAGGTCCAGGGTTCAAACCCAGGGCCTCCTGGCCTGTGTGATGAGCTGGCCCATGTGCAGTGCTGATGCATGCAAAGAGTACTGTGCCAAATGGGGGTGTCCCCCACATAGGGGAGCCCCATGACAAAGAGTGTGCCACTCAAGGAGAGCTGCCCCATGCAAAAAAGGTGCAGCCTGCCCAGGAGTGGTGCCACACACACCAAGGGCTGATGCAGCAAGATGATGCAATAAAAAGTGACATAGATTCCTGGTGCCACTGACAAGAATGCTAGGAGACAAAGAAGAACACACAGTGAATGGACACAGAGAGAAGACAATGGGGGGAACAGGGGGAAAAAGGGGAAAGAAATAAAAAATGAGGGGCCTACAGTCAACAGCAAGTGAGGGCAGTGGGTGATATCATCTGGTGACATGAGATTCAAACATTGGTCTATGCCTCTGTTTAGGAAATAGGAAAGAATAATTATCTGAAAAGAGCAAGGTGAATAACCCCCCACTCTAGGCCAGACGTAAGGTGTGTATGCAGAAACAGCAGCCATCCTTGTGGATGCTTGGACCATAGGGAGAGTTGGGTTTCCCATACAGCAGGCTTTTTCACTCTCAGCACTGTTGGCACCCCGGACTAGAAAATTCCTGGTTGTGGGGCATGTACAGAGTGTTTTAGGGTGTTTACTGGCATCCCTGACCTCTGTCTACCCACTAGATGCCAGTAGTAGCTCCTCCCACCAGCCCAGCATTATGTCAACTAAAAGTGCCTCCACAAGTAGCCCCTGGGGGGGGGGGAGCAAAAATTGTTGAGAACCACTACCTTAGAACACTATGGTGATGGAACTTTCAACAGGAGCTGTTGAAGATAAAGTATATTTTGCTGTTGATGCACCACAAATCCAGAGGACTCCAATCTATGCTATGATATGAACAGTGTTGGGAAACACTAGATTAAGACTGCAGCTACTGGGAGGATGAGAAAGACAGAGAAAAACCTAGAAAGTGAGGAACAAAGGAATTGAGAATAAAGGAATATCAGGATACTAAGCTCATGTGGTTCTGACCTGGAGATTGCTGCCACTCTTTCATTATCAAAAAGTCTGGGCCAAGAGCCTGGCAGATGTCAGACTACAGTTACAGGCCAAGTATAAGCAGGTTTCCAAATAAAGAAAAGAACTGGTCAGAACATTACATCAAGAGAAATATATGCCATTGCAAGCAGAATGAGTTAACTCTGACCTGAAAATGTCTGTTTTTATTTACAGCATTTGAAAGCAGACAATTCGGTCAATATTCTCTGATTTCAGAGAACTGCCTATACAATTCCTGTTAATGAGATATTGACTAAGGGAGACAAATTTAATGTAATCAGGGCAAGTACACTGAAAAGTCATTTGCACCAAACAGAGAAGTGAGAAAGAGCACAACTTGAAATAGAGGTAGATGAAAAGTATAGCAGTTTTAGAGTGAAAACTGATAGTAATAATAAAATGTATATGTGTTATGAACTCTTGAGTGACCAACATAATGGAGAAAGAACCACAGATTACCCAATTTAATCATAACAGATTAATGCAATATATACTTAAATTCTGCACAAAATTTAACTCAAAGGATCATTGAGCTAAACATGAAACAAAAACATAAAATGCAAGAAAATATATGAAATAACTAGGTGAAACATGATTGGAAATATTTTTTGGCTTTTTGTTAATTTAAATTTTTAATTAGATAAGTAGGTTGTCAGAAAAATCATGTAACAAATACAGTCTTCCCTTATATCCCCCTCTATTATTAGCACATTGCATTAGTGTGGTACTTTGTTACAATTGATAGAAGAGTATTATAATTGTAGTATTAACAATAGTCCATATTTTATATTAGGGTGTATTTTTTCCCAGTATATCACCCTCTTATTAACACCTTGCATTTGGGTGTATATGTATATGCCACATTTTGTTTATCCATACATTGGTTGATGGACAATTGGTTGACAGCATCTTTTGGCAATTGTGAACACACTAGTATGAAGATATTGGTTTGAGTCCCTGCTTTCAATAGTGTTGCATATATGTCTATTGGAGGGATTGCTGGGTCATATTGTAATTCTATACTTAAAAACTGATAAGGACCAGACACTAAGAGATTCATTTGTCCCCCCCCCCCCCAACACCCTCCACTGGGCTCGGTGCAAGTGGTTGTTTTTTGTGAGCAATCTCAGTAAGTATTCTATTGGTTGGTGAACTCTGTTTTAAAAGATATAAATTGTAGGCCATTTGTAAATGGCATGTCTAGGTAACAATTACAGTGTCCATTTATCCACTATAATCTTAGGTAGTATAGCAGTTTGATATTGTTTATGAATTTAAAAAATAGATATTGGATTATGTTTGTGAACTGGTCTCTTTCTCTGGGCATATTAGGTTGGATTGGATTCAGAGGTTTTACTGTTACTTGATTAAGTAATAATTAAGGCTTTGATTGGGCCATGTCAGTATGACATTGAGCCCCACCCTCTTGGTGGGTAGGGACTCACAGAGAAAATGACATGACAGAAGAGAAAGTTGGAGTTTTGAGCTGGAGCCTGGGAAGTAAGCACAGTAGAGCAGCTGAGCCCAGAGAGAAATGAGCCCCAGGAAGTGAGGAACCCAGGAAGCCTGAACCCTGGCAGACATCAGTAGTAGCCTTCTTGCCTAAACATGTGGGAATAGACTTTGGTGAGGGAAGTAACTTATGCTGACAATTCCTAAAATGCTCAGTCAGTACCACCTATATTCTCCCATTGAGGAAGCTGACACGACAGGATGAAGAGGTTTCAGAATCAGTGGAACTAACATCTGAATCCTAAAATTATCTCCTATTAATTGGTTTAATGTTGTAAAAATTCCTGAACAAATGCAATGTCAGAAGTCCAGGAAGGCATGCAAGGACAGGATCTTAAGCACCAGGGCTCCCTGAAGGGCCCTTTCCAATCTGAAATTCTGATTCTTCTCCTGGCATTAATTTTTAGGCCAGTAAAAATAATTTATTGGGAAATTGGGGGAAAGAACAGAACTTGTTGAGAAATGGGAGAGAAGGATGGAAACAAATCAAGCTTTGGTGTGGGCTCCTCTAGGAAGAGAGCCTCCTGGACTTTTGAGGAAGCCTGCCCTCTCCTTCTCCATGGGGCTGAGTAGCTGCACACCAAGGAGCACTGCACACCCATGAAGAAATGGAAGCCCTTGTAATCCTGTCACTGCAGCATGTGAAAACTCATCCATATGTGCACCTGGCTCCCTGCCCAGAGAGCACAGAAACATCCTTGGGCTCAGGGTCTCCTGTACCACTATGAGGAGCAACTCGAAGTGATGCATTCAGGAGGCACTGAGGAGCAAACTGAAACCTGACTGCCTGGATTCAAGTCCCAGCTCCTATACCCACTAGCAATTTGACCTTGAATGACTTACAACTCCTGTGCCTCAATTTCCTCAACCACAATGTGACAAGAGTAGAGTAAGCACACACTAAATGATGGCTACTATTGTTGCTGCTGTTGTTCAGAAAGTTTTGTCCAATTCAGGGCACTTCTTCTCACAATGTCCTTACATCACAGTGTATATGAGAGTATTCTCCTCCTTCACTCCAATTATAAAACTATGCTTTCAACCAAGCTCAGAAAAATGAAAATAAGAAACTAGACTTCTCAAACCAAAGGACTTACATTAACTATTTCCTAACATGATGATAGGAGCAAAAACCAGTAAGCTCTCACAGAATTCACTCATGAATAGGAGGAAGCTAATTTAAATAAGAAGTTTAAATGAACTCATTTCCACAAAACAAAGTATTCTTATTGTTTGACATAAGCATGGTAAACATTCTCCCAACTATGAGATAGGAATGGGTTTCACTTTTTAAAGATATAATTTATGCATTTCCACTGATTAGTTTCATAATATTTCAGATTAGTTTTACTGTCAAAAAACATCCCATTTACAATATCAATTCAACTTTTAAATCATTAGGGAGCAAAGTATCATTGATTTCAATATACATTCATGATTTAGGGATGACATTGTCACCAAATTTCTTTAGAGGCAGAATATTAGCAATAGGGATAGCTAATATTTATTACACACCAATTAAGTATTTAAGAAGCTAGATGCTATTTTTATATGCTAGCTCATCCGTTTAATCCTTCAATGGAGGTTGTTAGAGAAAAAATGGAGATCACTGAGACATGGAGACTGACAGGATTGCAGGAAGTAAGTTGATTGGGAAGCTCTCCCAATGGAGGGGACTGGAGAGAGACTTCAGTCCGCATTTGGCAGAGGGGGTCATGAATCTATGCAGTACATCTATAGGCAGGAACATGCTTAGCCAATGGGAGGGGTGGGGCTTGGGTAAGACCGAGGGCCAATAGGGATGGCCAGGGGGGTGGTCTGCTAGTGGTAGTGAATTCTAGGATTGTGGAGGGGTTGGTGGTGTCACGTGGCTCCTTTGTCTATTCTGGTGGGTAAATGAACTGTATCTGAACACGTAGGCTCTGGATGGGGGCTGTTCTAGGTCACAGGAATTCAAGTCACTGTTAGCCCTTGTAAACAGTGTGATCAGTTCATTATTAAACACCTTGTAAGGGAGAAATCTCTAACAGAGGTTCAGGCCCCTTTTATACAAAAATCTCAGCCTTGAGGTGGATTGTTAAATGCTTCTGAGGGCTGATAGATAGCACCCATGTGAGATTTTTATTTTTTATTTATTTATTTATTTTTTGGTCCACTTTTATTTTGTAACAGCTTTATTAAGATATAAGTTATGTAATATCCAATTCACTCATTTAAACTGTACAACACAGTGGTTTTCAATACATTAACAGATGTGTGCAACTATCACCGCAGAACAATTTAGAAAAATTTTTTAATTATTTATTTATTTTTAAAAATTACATTAAAAAAATATGAGGTCCCATTCAACCCCACCGCCCCCACCCCCCACTCCCCCCACAGCAACACTCTCTCCCATCATTGTGACACATCCATTGCACCTGGTAAGTACATCTCTGAGTATCACTGCACCCCTAGTCAATGGTCCACATCATAGCCCACACTCTCCCACGTTCCATCTAGTGGGCCCTGGGGGGATCTACAATGGCCCATAATTGTCCATGAAGCACCACCCAGGGCATCTCCTCATCCCGAAAACGCCTCCACATCTCATCTCTTCCTCCCATTCCCCAAACCCAGCAGCCACCATGGCTACCCTTCCCACACTCATTCCACATTTTCTCTGTGGACATTGGATTGGTTGTGTCCATTGCACATCTATGTCAAGTGGGGGCTTAGATTCCACATGGATACTGGATGCACTCCTCCTGCTTTCAGTTGTAGACACTCTAGGCTCCATGGTGTGGTGGTTGACCTTCTTCAACTCGATGTTAGCTGAGTGGGATAAGTCCAATAAATCAAAGTGTAGGAGCTGAAGTCTGTTGAGGCTCTGGGCCTGGGTGTCATATTATCAGTCCAGAGATTCAAATCCCCTAAATATAACTAAAACCCCAGCACCAACTACAATTCCATTAAAGTAGCATGCAAGTCTTGTGAAAACAGATCCCCTCTGAGTCCAATTCCATCATGCAGAAACACCAGCTCCAAAGAACGGCCATCTGCCATGGCAGTGAACCCCATCTGCCATGATCATAGAACCCGTGGGTCTCTTTATTCCTCAAAAGAACCAATACCTGGGGTTGTATCTACTTTATCTGTCTCTCAGACTCTGCTCATTTGTGCATAAGGGCATTCCTTCTGACAACCTCCAGACTCTTTTTTAGAGACTCATAGCCTTATAATCTCATTTCTCCTTTCCATTTCCCCCTTACATTAGGTCAAACAGCATTTTGAAGTCATGTTATTATATGTAGACAGGGATATTCTGCTGATCCATGTTGAACCTTTAATTCAAGGTCCTTTTCTAGTTGCATCTTCAGCTGATATGTGGTAGTGATCCCTCGGTGCCAGGGAGGCTTATCCCCGGGTGTCATGTCCCACGCTGGGGGGACTGCACTGCATTTACATGCTGAGTTTGGCTGTGAGAGTGGCCACATTTGGGTAACATGAAGGCTGTCAGGAGGAAACTCCCAGGCACAGTGCTACTCTAGGCCTTGTTCTTATTGCATGTGTATAGGCTCAAAAGCATAGCCATAAGTATCAGGAACCCACTGTTGGGCCCTCCTTCCTTCCTGGTTCTTGCCATTGCACCTGGGGGACTGCCGCTGCTCCCCCAGGGTCCATGACAGTGACCCCCCGGCCAGGGGCCCAGTACCCCCCCCAGCTATTGTTTTTAATTGTTTCCACTATGAGTATATCTAGACATTATTATATACCCTGTGCATATGCCCTCTATAACTCCCTGTCAACCATATATATCCTGTCAATAACATCCTATATCAGTATTCCTCCGCTGCCATTGTTGAACCACTCTGTGATCCAAAACTTCCTGTAAAGTCAATCCCAGCATAATGTCAGCTTCACAAGAGTCTTAGATCACCGAAATTCATATATACAATATACAGTACTTCCCCAGATTCACCATAAAACCTTTTCCCTTCCACAGCGATAATCTCTTAACTTGTTCATATCATATTTCCTGAAACTGATGTACAGATTCCGAGACAATAGCTTTCAAACAAGATGACATCTGTGCTTACTATGTGGTCCATACTTTAGGTTGTACAGTTTTCTAAATTTTTTAGTTATCCTATGTTTTGCCTTATGGTTTACATTATTAGTCTGTCATCCCCTATATGTTTCTGGAGTAATATTACATGTTTTATATTCATCTTTGTGTACTCTCACAAAACTCCTCTCTTGCCCCCATATTTACCTTGTTTCCATCCATTCCACATCCATTTTCCCCTCCCCTTGGGGCCCACAACGCCAGCCAGTCTCCATTTCCCGAGAAGCCATGTCCAGAGATACTTGCAGCAGTATTCAGGGCCTGACTTTCTCAACTGCCCTAATGCCCTGGGAGCCATCCTTTCTCACTAGAGATACAGTTCTCTCTATTTGATGGCATTAGTCCTCCCCAGGATGTGGGTCCACCCCAACTCTCACTTCTTGGGTCTCTTCCCAATGGTACAACCCATCTTGGCAAAATGAGCCTTCAGCTATTCGCCCCGAGTCCGTCCCGCATCAGCCCATACCCACTGAGCATCCTAAACAGGTAACCCTCCTACTTATACTTTGATACGATTTTCTCAACATTTTGTTCTCAGCTAACACCTGACACTCTCCCATGTTCATATGTTGCCCCTTCTTCCCCCCGATTTTTGGACAATATTACCCCTCTGCCCATCCCCAGCCCCAGTCAAACCCACAAAGCCCCACCCGAAGGTAACCCCTTGCCCCCATTTTGTCCCTTCTTTGTGCTCATACTTACCGCCAGCTCATCACAGATTCCACCCCTCCAGACGTTAACTCTCATCTTTCCCCCACCCCCCGATTTCCTGTAAGCCTCTTTTCCGGTGTCTAGCTCTCTGAGGCAGTTTGCTTATTTCATATCATTGAGGTCATGTAGTATTTGTCCTTCAATGCCTGGGTTGCTTCATTCAACATAAGATTCTCAAGGTTCATCCATGTTATCACGTGTGATTGTAGTGTATTTGTTCTAACAGCTGAGTAGTATTCCATTGTGTGTATATACCACATTTTATTGATCCACTCATCTGTTGATGGACATTTGGATTGATTCCAACTTTTGGCGATAGTAAACAATGCTGCTATGAACATTGGTGTACATATATCTCTTTGTGTCCTTGTTTTCAGTTCTGATGTGTATATACCCAGCAGTCGTATTGCTGGGTCATATGGCAAATCTATGGTTAGTTTTTTGAGAAACTGCCAAACTGTCCTCCAGAATGGTTGGATCCTTCTGCATTCCCACCAGCAGTGGATGAGTGTTCCCCTTTCTTCACATCCTCTCCAGCATTTGTATTCTTCTGTTTTTTTCATAGCTGCCAATCTTATGGGAGTGAGATGGTATCTCATTGTAGTTTTGATTTGCATTTCCCTGATAGCTAGAGATTTGGAGCATTTTTTCATGTGCTTTTTAGCCATTTGTATTTCTTCTTTGGAGAATTGTCTGTTTAAATTTTTTTCCCATTTTTTAAGTGGGTTGTTTATCTTTTTGTTTTCAAGATTTATGAGTTCTTTATATATGCAAGTTATAAGCCTCTTATCAGATATATGGTTGCCAAATATTTTCTCCCATTGTGTGGGTTCCCTTTTTACTTTCTTGACAAACTCCTTTGAGGTGCAGAAGGCTTTAATTTTGAGGAAGTCCCATTTATCTAATTGTTCTTTTGCTGCTCGTGCTTTTGGTGTGAAATTCATGAATCCATTTCCTATTACAAGGTCCTGTAGATGTTTCCTGACACTGCTTTCCAATGCCGCCCAGCTGATTCCCCCCAGGAGCCAGCAACCAGGAAGTTCACTCAGCTGCCATCTTGCTCTTTCCCCTAGAACATTTCCATGTGAGATTTTTAGCACAAAAACATAGAGGACTGTACTTCTCAAATTTTAATATGCATGTGAATCATGTAGGGGTCCCTGAAGTAATGTGCGGGGTTCAAGCCATGTTGTGAGGGAGAATCAATGTGTGCAGAGAGGTGGGTGTGTGGTCAAACATGTCTGTATCTGCAAGTAAGCAGAAAGGAACTGATGTTCTGAGAAGAAGGAACTCTAAGAACATCCTCCTCAAAGAACTTCGTGCCTGATAGCCCGTGCTCTGAGAACAATGACCTAGTTAACTGCTTCATTATTTTTTTAAAGATTTATTTATTTTATTTTTTTCTCTCCCCTTCCTCCCCCACCCCAGTTGTCTGTTCTCTGTGTCTATTTCCCTCATGTTCTTCTTTGTCTGCTTCTGTTGTTGTCAGTGGCATGGGAATCTGTGTTTCTTTTTGTTGTGTCATCTTGTTGTGTCAGCTCTCTGTGTGTGCAGTGCAATTCCTGGGCAGGCTGAACTTTCTTTCACACTGGGCAGCTCTCCTTACAGGGTGCACTCCTTGCATGTGGGGCTCCCCTACACGGGGATACCCCTGTGTGGCATGGCATTCCTTGTGCGCATCACCACTGCACGTGGGCCAGCTCCACATGGGTCAAGGAGGCCCAGAATTTGAACCATGGACCTCCCATGTGGTAGACAGATGCCCTAACCACTGGGCCAAGTCTGATTCCCTTAACTGCTTTAAATAAAGCTTGTGGTGCCAGCTTGGGGCCTTGGCTTTGCCATCAGCTCGCCCTGGTGCACCTGGTCCCCTCTAATCTTGTCTTTGTCTCTATGTATCTTTCTTCAGCTCCTGCCGCCTCCCCTCAGATTCTCAGTTCACCCACACAGGTTGCAGCAAATCACCTGGGGAAACTTCCTATTATGATTCAAAAGTCTGGGGTGAGGTGTTTCTACAATCTCTCAGAACTTGGTGAGGCTTCTGGTCTATGGAACACATTTTGAACAAGGATCAACTGGTTGTAATAGGCCACAAGTCATATGTGCAAAAAATCTTTTTAAAAATTCAAATTTTAAAACATGAGTTTTCTCAAAAATCACAGGATTAGAATGAGAAATATTCATATTTCTTGTTGGGATTCTGAAATATATAACACCATAGAACTATTTTATAGCAACTTCTTGTTTTCTTTTCCAGTTTAAATTTAGAATCCAATTTCTTGTTGTTTTCCTGGGGGTGGGGATGGGGGTGGGGTGTCCCCTAAAGCCCCTGATTTTTATCAAGGCTGAAAGGACAAGTACATGGAAAACTGTTGCATGCTGCCATACCCTCATACAGGTTCCTTCTCTTCTCTCACCCATGCATAACAGCTCACTTTTAAAGTTCTAGAGATTAGACAACTGGCAGAGTCAGGCTGTATCTAAGGAGCTAGGCCTAGAAGTTCTCCCAGATGAAAGGCAAGCTCTATAACAAAACAGTACCTTACCAAAAGGCAAGAATAAAACCACTGGCTTCCATCCCTGACCTTAGGTGACACACTCCCAGCAATAAGATGATAACATTTGTTTGTACAATATTTTGCACGATAGTTTGGTTCAACTTTGCCAGTGCCGGGTTCAATTTACCTTTGAAAGGCCACTGGCTAAACAAAGCAAGTTTACTGAAGGATGTGTGGTCCACCTGGGCCCCTCATCCCCATTCTTTTTGCTAACAGCAACACCTTACTACCAAACCAATACATAGCTGAGAGCATTCCAGCTTGTTGTAAAGGGTCAGTTTAAAATTTTACACCTGCCCTTTTGTCTTTCCTTAGAGTCCTTCAAAACTACTCTCCAGTCACCAGCAGAACAAGCCTTTTACCCAGGAAAGAGATAAAACAGTCTGTGATTCTGCAACCTACAAATTCCTACAAATTCTGAGACCTTTATTTAAAAGGTGCTGGTGCATTACATTATTCCCAAGGATTGTTCATTTGTGCACTCACATAAGCTGTTGATGGCCTACCTGTGAGTTGGAACATAAGGGCACTTTTTTTTAAAGGTTAAGGTAGGTATTCATCACAATTCATTTGAAGATTCCTCTTTAGATGTGGCAAAATGGAGTCAGGCTGGCCCCTAAGCCATAAGACTGGAGTCCTTACAAGCAAAGGAAACTCAGACACACAAAATCAGTAGAAGCCCCAAATCAGGGAAGCCAGAAGTCACAAAAGAGAAAAGGTGGAACCATGTGATAGGGGCAGAGATTCCAGATAAGGAACCCCACGTCCACAGCAAGCAGCAGCAGAATATTGCAATGTCAGGGAGAAGGTGTGTTCTGTTGAGATCTTTATTTTGGAATTCTAGCTTCCAAACCTGAGGCAATAAGTTTCCAATCCTTAAAACAACCGGCTTTGAAGTATTTATAGTATCAGCCTTGGCATATTTGATACCAGAAAGTGCTGTGCCTTTGTTACAGATACCTAAAACTGTGGAAGTTATTTAGGAATTCAGTAATTGATAGATCCTGAATTTTTCACAAGTTGTGGGTTTATAGAACCATCATGAATAAAATAAAGGATTCCCCATTCTGTGTTCCCTTATTCTAATTATTTCATATTAGTGAGATCATATAAGATTTGTCCACCTGTTTCTGGCTTAATTCTCTCAACAAGCTGTCTTCAAGGTTCTCTCTGCTGTCACATGAATCAGGACTTCTTTTTCTTTTTATGATGGAATAATAGTCCATTTAATGTTTTCTTTTTTTTTTTAATTTGTTTCTCTCCCCTTCCCCCCACCCAGTTGTCTGTTTTCTGTGTCTATTTGTTGCATGTTCTTCTTTGTCAGCTTCTGTTGTTGTCAGTGGCATGGGAATCTGTGTCTCTTTTTGTTGTGTCATCTTGCTGCATCAGTTCTCCATGTGTGTGTGGTGCCATTTCTGAGCAGGCTGTACTTTCTTTCACACTGGGTGACTCTCCTTATGGGGTGGACTCCTTGCACTTAGGGTGCACTCCTTGTGCATGGGGCTTCCCTATGCAGGGGGGGGCACCCCTGCATGGCAGGACACTCCTTGCGTGTATCAGCACTGCACGTGGGCCAGCTCCACATAGATCAAGGAGGCCCAAGGTTTGAACCGCTGACCTCCCATGTTGTAGGTGGATGCCCTATCCATTGGGCCAAGTGTACTTCCCTATATTCAACTTCTTTAGGAACTGCCAAGCAGTCCTCCACAGTGACTGTACCACTCTGTATTCCCACTGATGAATAAGTTTTCCTATCTCTCCACATCCTCTCCATGACTTTAGTTCTCTGTCTTTTTAATACTGGTCATTCTGATAGGTGTGAAATGATACCTTATTGTAGTTTTGATTTGCATTTTCCTAATTATTAGTGATGTTGAGCATTTTTTCATGTGTTTTTTTTTTTCCATTTGTATTTCTTCTTTGGACACATGTCAATTCAAATCTTTTGCCCACTTTTTAATTGGGTCATTTGTCTTTTTATTGTTGAGTTGTAACATCTCTATATATCCTGGAGATTAAACCCTTATCAGACAAATGATTTCCAAATATTTTCTCCCATTAAGTTGGCTGCCTTTTCAGCCTTTTGACAAAGTTCTTTGAGGTGCAAAAGTGTTTAATGTTGAGGAGGTCCTATTTATCTATGATTTCTTTTGTTGTGTGTGCTTTGGATGTAAGGTCCAAGAAACCACCACTGATCACTAGGTCTTGAAGATGTTTCCTTACATTTTCTTCTAGTAGTCTTATTGTCCTGTCTTTTATATTTAGGTCTTTAATCCATTTTGAGTTGATTCTTGTATAGGGAGTGAGATAGGGGTCCTCTTTCATTCTTTGGGTTATAGATTTCCAGTTCTCCCAGCACCATTTGTTGCTGAGACTGTTTTGTATCATTAACATGGATTTGGTACGTTTGTCAAAAACCATTTGGCCATAGAGATGATGGTTTATTTCTGGACTTTCAATTCTATTCCACTGATTGATGTGTCTACCTGTATGCCAGTATCATGCTGTTTGACAACTGTAGCTTTGTAATGTTTCAAGGTCAGGCAGAATAATTCCTCCCTGTCTCTCTTCTTTTTTAGAATGCTTTTGGTTTCTCACATATACTTTCCCTTCCAATTGAATTAGGTAATTGCCTTTTCTAGTTCTGTAAAGTAGGCTGTTGGAATTTTGATTGGTATTGAATGAACAATGGACTAAAATTGACTCATTATTATTCTACTAAGACTTATTATTCTAGAAATTGAAGAGCTCTTTTCATTGATGTAAAGGCAGTGGCCACCAAAGGTTCTGAAGAGGGGAGAGGGAAGAATAGGTGGAATTTGGGGGCATTTTGGGGACATCGGTATTGTCCTACATGGCATTGCAGTGATGAATACAGGCCATTGTATATTTTGTCATAATCTACAAAATTATGCAGGACAAAGTGTAACCTATGTTGTAAACTTTAGTGCATGGTTAGCAGCAATTCTTCAGTATGGGTTCATCAACTTTAACAAATGTACCACACTAGTGAAGGATGCTGTTAATGTGGGAAAATATGGGAGGTGAACAGAGTGGGGCATATTGGAATTTCTTATATTTTTATGTAACATTTATGTAATCTAAAGCTTCTTTAAAAACTAAAAAAAATTTATAAAAATAGTCCCTGTGCATAAAAAATGTTTCAGATTTCTGTGGAATTAGGGAAATCTCACTAACATAGAATAATTGAATAATGTTGAAGATGACCTGAACTGAGTCTGAAAACACTGCTACGATATACTGAACACGGCTGTGTTCTGTCATGTGACAATGAATATGGGGAAGTAGGTCAAAACTTTTTCTCCTTTCTTCTCTGTTCACATAGTCATTTTACCACATAACACTCTTTATCCAAAATCTATGCTAACCAGCCCTGCTTCTGAAACACAGTTGGTTCCCTCTGAGTCAGGGCTTCAGTATGGCTTATGGCTCCTTGGCTTTAAGGCTGCACATGTGGCAATCTGAGGCAGTCTAGTGAAACAGGGAATTGATAGCAGATCTGGAACCTGGCAGAAAGCCGCCACCATTAAACACATGTCCTTCGGTGCCCCCAAAATGGCTGCTGGAAGACCCTTGCTAGAAACTCCCTTTCAGAACGAGATTTCCTCTGGAAGCCAGGAGAAGCCCCAGATATTCACCTCTTTGGCTGACTAATACAGCGGGTATGTGCATGCTTAAAGAAAGTACCAAGAAGGACTGCGGGCAGTGATGTGAACAGACATCTGCACACCTATATTCATAGAGGCATTATCCAAACTTGCCAAAAGTTGGAAACAAACCCAGTATCTACCTACCCATGAATGGATAAGGAAACTGTGGTATATACACACGATGGAATATTATGCAGCTGCAAGGAGAAATGAAGTTATAAATATTTGACAGCATGGAGGAACCTGGAGGACATGTTGAGTGTAGCATGCCAGACACAAAAGGACAAATACTGTATGATTGCATTACTATGAACCAAATACATTGTGTAACATATTATATGATTTGAAAAAAATTTATATGTATTCAGTACATTTGAGAAATGTATGCTTTTATTCAACTGTGTTTTCTTGTAATTAACTATTGTTTATATTTTCAATTATTAAATGTACAAAATAAAGTTAAAAAGATACTTCATGATTCCATTGATATAAAATGTAAATATAAATCAATTTATAAAGATGACCTTTGATTAGTGGTTATGGATGGCTAGGGAAGGCATGCTAAGGGGTGTGGAGTAATGAAATAATTCTAAAAGTTTTTGTGATGATGTATGCACAACATTGGAATTATACTAAAAGCCACTGACTATACACTTTAGATGTTATGGTATGTGAACATGTCTGAATAAAACGACTAAATAAATAAATAACTGTGCTAGAATGGCCAGAAATAGCAGCTCTGTAAGGCAGGGGAACAGAGAGAGTGAGGGATGAAGAAGTCTGTTTTTTGCTTATTCTTATTATTGAAATAATGATAACGCACTCCTAATGATGAAGTGATGCCCGCACAACTCCGATATACCAAGTACCGTTGCTTGTATTCTTTGAATGTATTGTATGATTTATTAATATGTACGAATAAAATAAATTTGGGAAATAAATTCTCCCCAGAACGCAGGCCAGGGGCCAGCACTCCTCAGGCTCCTCAGAGGAGACAGCCCCCAGCTCCGGGAGAAAGGAGCAAGGACGACAGCCTAGCTCGGGGCCAGGCTCGGCTGCGCCGGGCCAGAGGCCCCTCACACCGCGCTTCCAGCAGCTCCAAGCAGCCGGCCTCGGTGACCCACGCCCGAGCCCAGGCCGCCTCTGGTGCACTGTGGGTGGGGACACCCCCACTTGCGGGGATCCGCTGCCCACCAGTCAGGAGCCGCCCTCACGGCGTAGGGGGAGATCGCCCTCCTTAGCGCCAACCGGACCGCGCGATGATTGGCTGCTGTGCGCTGTCCGTCAGGGAGATTGCCACGCCCCTTCGGGGGCGGAGTCGGGGAACGGGTCCAGACCTGATTGGCCCTCGGGGTCTCAGGCCCTCGAGTCCCGCCCGCCCCCGTGCGGCGGCCCCTTTAACAGCTGGCGGCGGTTGGGCGCGCGCCCCGCGGACCTGCTGCGCGCTCCCGCGGCACCCCTGCGAGCCCGAGGACAGGAGGGATGCGTTTTCGGGGCGCACGGGGCGCTGCGGAGAGCGCTCGCCCGCCCTTGGGAACTCCGTGTCCCGCCCGCGCAGCGGTAAGTCTGGGCCCCACGTGGCGTCGGGCGGGCGCAGGCGGGGCCCGTAGGCGCAGACGAGGGTGAGCGAGCCCCCCTTGCCGCGTGAGGGGCGCCCGTCCCGCGCCCACGGAGGTCCTGCCTCGCCTGCGGGGGGCGGGGTCCTTCGGGGCCGGTGGGGACCAGGCAGGGCGGGCCCTGTGGGGGCTGCTTCCGCGGGCGGCGCGGGCCGGGCGGGGGCCTTTCGGGGGTCCAGGCCCAGCGCGGTGGTCCTGCGGTAGGTCCCGAGTCAGAATAAGGGAGGGCGGCCCACACTCCCCACGGTCGCTCCTTCCCCATTTTCCCTACCCCCCCTACTTTCCCTGCCCCCATGGTCCCTCCACCCCACTATTCCTCCCCAGGGGCCTTCTGCCCCCACGGTCCCTCCCCCCCACTGTTCCTCCCCTCAGGGGCCCTCTGCCCTCCGTAGTCCCTTCCTGCCACCGTCCCTCCTCCTCCGCATGGTCCCTCCTTCCCCGCATGGCCCCTCCTCCCCCAGTACCCCTACCTCCACGGTTCCTCCTCCCCCCAAACTGACCTGTCCCCAGTCTTGGTCCCTTCCCACCCCCCAGTATACCCCCAACACGTTTCCTCCTCCTCTTTACAATTTATGCCCCCACTGTCCCTCCTCCCCCATCCTTTGCCCCAGGGTCCCTCCCCCCACAGTCCCTCCTTCCCTCCTCGGTCCCTCCCCCATGACTCCTCCCCCTCCTCCGTTTCTTTCCTCCCCCTCCTCAGTCCCTTTCCTCCCCATCCCTCTTCCCCCCATGGCCCCTCCTCTGCCCACAGCCCCCCTCCCTCCCCACATGCCCCCTGTTTCCCCGTAGTCCAACCTGCAGCCCTACCCCCTGCCCTCCCTGCCTACCCTCCCAGGTTCCTGGGGGCCTCCCCTTTCAGCTCTCCCTTCCCAGGCCCTCCACTTCACATTTGCCTCCAGGCCCAGGCGGCTACTCTTTCTTCTTCTCCCCTGGATAGGGCCAGCTGGGGCCTGTCCACAGCGTGACTTTTACAGGGGAACTGATCTGCTCCCTGGGGAGGGGCCCTGGGAAGGCCCGGGGGGAGCAGAGCTGACACCCGGTGTGTGCCCTCAGGGAGCACAAGGAATGGGGCCCTCTCCTGTGAGGGGCCTGGGGGCAGGTTTCTGCCCAGCCCGGGAGTTTTGCAGGGACCTCAACAGTTTACAACTAAAAGTGTGTATCCAACCTAGAGGTCTGCGGGTGGCGCTCTTCCTCATCATGGGCTTTTGCATTCTTTGGATCCAAGCCCTGGTGAGCCACTTGAGACTTTCATTTCCTCTCTTCCTCCCGTTTTACTCCTTTCTGCTTTCCGGGAGTACACGCGGCAGGCGAGGTCTGTGGTCTAGGAGCCCATTCCCATCGCACCCCTCCTGGCTGTGCTGCCCTGGACGCCCTGGGACAGCCTGAGCCAGGACCTTCCTCAGAGCTCCCCATGGCCCCAGGGAGGCTTTTCCTTTTGGTAGTGGTTAAAGCTTTTCTTAAAACTTTGATTTGTTGGAGTAATGCTGGGTGGAAATGGTTTGCGTGTCTTGCTAAGATGCTAGCTTGTGAGGGCCGGAGGAGGTTGGCTGGCCAACAGAGGCCACCGGATTTGTGTGCCTGCTAGGGTGCACTGCACAGAGTGGGAAAGGGCACCTACTAGGGGCTGCTGAGGGAGCCCAGGGCTGTGCTGAGCATTTCAGGAGCTCTAGGGCACCTCTGTTTGGCAGAGGGAGTGACCCAGGTGCCTTGGGGACACCATTCTAGCCCTGCTGTGTCTGCCAAGGGCCGTCACCCCGCTGACCTTAAAGGAGCCGGCTGCAGAGGAAGCCTCTGCGCTTACTGTTCTCAGCCTCTTAGAAGAGTTGGTTCAATTCCAGGGAAGCAGTTCAGAGCTGGGGAGCAGCTGCTCTAGTTAAGACAGATGTGCTGGACCTCCTCACCCCCACCCCCTTCTTTTGACCCCTGCGCTTCCCCCGGAGCTTCTGAAGGTGGTTTTCACACGATTGCCACCCTGGAAGGGGGAAAGCCAGGCAGAGCTGCTGGGCACAGATGACTGTGCCATTCTCCTAACGCACTGTCACTCAGCCGATCCTAAGTGTGACGAGGAAGAATACAATGTTGCTCAGTGGAAAAATCTGGGGAGGTTTTATACTAAAACCTTAACAATGAAATCATTGGATGAGGATTATAAGAGTTTTTCTTTTTTTAAAAACTAATTTTATTGATACATGCTTATATGTTTTTAACAAATCAACTTTATTGGTATACATTAATAAAACAACAATTCATTTAAAGTGTACAACCAAAAAAAGTGCACAACCAGTGGTATTTGGTATAATCACATAGTTGTGTATTCATTACCTCAACCATCATTAGAACATTTTCATTATTTGAATAATAAATAAAAATTAATAAGGAAATTCCTCTCCTCTTGATCTCTTTGTTTCCCCTGCTGAACCGCTGCTATTTTTTTTTTTTTGCTGTTCTTACACAATTATTTACTTAAGTTTTACTGAGATATATTCATATACCATACAATCTATCTGAAGTGTATAATCAGTGGCTTTTAGTATTATCACAATATTATGCATTTCTCACCATCAAAAATTTTAGAACATTTTCAGTACTCCAGAAAAAATGCACAACCTTTAGCAGTCCTCCCCAGCCCTACATAACTACTAATTGAACTTCAACTTTATAAATTGATTTACATTTACCTTTTATATAAATGGGATAACACAATTTGTAGTATTTTGTGTCAGGCTTCTTCACTTACCATAAGTGATATTGTTACCATCTTTTGTTAACATACATTTGTTCAATTTCAAAGAAAACAGGCATATATGCAACTTTATCCATATTCATATATTTCACACACGATTTTATTATGCTAAAAAAGTCTTGTTTTCTATATCTCTTTTTTTGGTATTTATTTTTCTTGAGTAAAGGATCACTTTTTTGTGTGTGACTAAGTTCTTTTAATACAATATTTTCAATATATGATACATCTATGCTGTAGCATTATCAGTACTGGGGTCACATTTTAAAGTCTCTGATTTTTCAACTCTTCAGTATAACCTCACTTTTTTTTAAACTTTATTTTGTACATTTTAATAATTGAATATGTAAACAATAATTTAAAAAGAAAAGGAAAACACTGTTGGATAAAGATACCATTTCTCAAATAAATGTACTGGATACATATTAATTTTTTTGAATCAAACAATATGTTACACAATATATTTGGTTCATAGTCACACAATCATACAGTATTTGTCCTTTTGTGTCTGGCTTGCTTCACTCAACATAATGTCCTCTAGATTCATGCTTGTCATATGCTTTATGGTTTCACTTCTTAAAGCTATGTAATATTCCATTATGTGAATATACCACAATTTATTTACCCATTCATCAGTTGATGGATGCTTGGGTTTTTTCCAACTTTTGGAATCGCGAATACTGCTGTAGTGAACTTTGGTGTGCAGATGTCTGTTGGTGTTAGTGCTTTTAGTTTTTTCTGGATATATACCTAGTAGTGATATTGCAGGGTCATGTAGCAAGTTTATATTCAACTTCTTTAGGAACCGCCAAATGGTCCTCCATAGGGGCTATACCATTCTGCATTCCCACCAACAGTGAAAAACCAACTGTTCATTTCTCTCTACATCCTGTCCAGCAATTGTGGTTTTCTCTTTGTGGCAGGGGGTGATCATTTGTATGGGGTGTCAGTGATGGGGAATAAATAGGAGGAGGCTCACCTGGGCATACATAAAAGGCATATAAATGTGTTCAGATGTTCATGGGGCATTGCCGTGGTGGGTGGAGACTCATATAATAACTGAAGGAATATCCAATTCCCATCCTGGGGAGCTCTGCCACATTCTCTAATAGGTCAGCAAGAATCCCCCAAATACAGGGGCAATGACTAGTGAAAGAGGATGGCCTACTTATGGGTCTTTGATATTGATGACTATAAGAACCTTTACTCTTAAGTTGAAACCTAGCCTTGTACTATAGGGTGCTAAGAGTTGCCTTCTGGGAGCTTCCTTTTTGCTCAAATGTGGCCTCTCTCTAAGCCAAACAGTGTATAAATACATTATTTTCCCCCAGTGTAGGACATGAATCCTGGGGATGAGCCTGTCTGGCACCAAGGGATTATTACGAAGCACCAACTAGCAATGCAACGGGGAAAAGCCCTTGACCAAAAGGGGGGAAAGGTCAAGACAAAAGAGTTTATAAAGCTAAGAAACTTCAAAGTGAGTTTCTGCACATCTCAGCAGGATCTTATTGACTGCCAAAGTAGGTACTATCCCAAATTTCAGGGCTCCTGAGGGTTCTGGAGATATCCAGACACTATAGTCATCATTAGAGCAGTTTCATTATCTCAGGGATAATAATAAAAAACAAACAAATAAAATCCACCACCCCTCAATCTTCCTGTGCTTTCTTTGTTGTCCACAGCTCCCTTTTCTGGCTTATTTTGCACAAATACTTTTTTCTTTCATCTACAAATTGATTTCTATTTATATTTTATATAAATGAAATCATACACTATATTACATAATACTTTAGTTCATTGTAATGCAATTTTCCTGTATTTGTCCTTTTCTGTCTGGCTTGCTTCACTCAACGTACTGTCCTCCAGGTTCATCAATGTTGTCAATGTTATGACTTCATTTCTTCTTACAGATGCATAATGTTCCATTATGTGAATATACCACAGTTCAATTATCCATTTATCAATTGATGGACACCTTGGTTGTTTCCAGCTTCTGGCAATTGTGAATAATGCCACTATGAACATAGATGTGCAGATGTCTCTTCATGTCACTGCTCTCACAGCTCTCAGTTCTTCTGTGTATATACCCCATAGTGGTATTGCCAGGTCATGTGGGAAATCTATATTCAACTTCTTTAGGAACTGCTGAACTCCACAGTGGCTCTACATTCTGCATTACCAACAACAGTGAATAAGTGTTCCTATCCACATTCTTTCCAACATTTAGTTCTCTGACATTGAATACTTTTTCATATGTTTTTTGCCACTTGTATTTCTTCTTTGAACAAATGTCTATTCATGTCTTTGGCCCATTTTTAATTGGGTCATTTGTCTTTATATTGTTGAGTTGTAACATCTCTTTATATATCATGGATATTAAACCCTTATCAAATATGTGATTTCTGATTATTTTCTCCCATTGAGTTGGCTGCCTTTTCACCCTTTTGACAAAGTCTTGTGAGAAGCAAAAGTATTTAATTTTGAGTAGTTCTGAATTATCTGTTTTTTCTTTTGTTGTGTGTACTTTGGGTGTAAGGTCCAAGAAATAACCATGTACCATGAAGTCTTTAAGATATTTCCCTACATTTTCTTCTGTTGTTTTATGGCCCTGCCTTTTATATTTAGGTCTTTGATCCATTTTGAGTTGATTCTTGTATAGGGAATGAGATAGGGGTCCCCTTTCATTCTTTTGGTTATAGATATGCAGCTCTCCGTGTACAATTTGTTGAAGAAACTGTTTTTTCCTGTTAACATGGACTTAGTAGATATGTCAAAAACTAGTAGACCAAAGAGGTAAGGGTTTATTTCTAGACTTTCAATTCTATTCCACTGTTCAATGTGTCTCTCTTTATGCCAGTACCATGTTGTTTTGACCACTGTAGCTTTGTAATATGTTTGGAGATCAGACAGTGAAATTCCTCCTATATTATGCTATAGTATAGTATAGTATACTATACTTTTTTAGAATACTTTTGGCTATTCAGGGGTACTTTCCCTTCCAAGTGAATTTGGTAATTGCCTTTTCTATTAATGTGAAGTAAGCTGTTGGAATTTCGATTGGTATTGCATTGGATCTTTAAATCAGTTAGGTTAGGATTGACATCTTCATAATAGTCTTCCAATTCATGAACATGGAATATCTTTCCATTTGTTTAAGTCTTTCTAACATTTCTTTTAGTGTTGTTTTGTAGTTTTCTGCTTATAGGTCCTGTACTTCTTTGGTTAAATAGATTTCTAGGTGTTTTAGTCATTTTGTTGCTATTGTTAGTGGAATTTCCCCCCAATTTCCTCTTCAGATTATGCAGTACTAATGTACAAAAACATTACAGATTTCTGCATATTGATCTTGTATCCTGCCACTTTGCTGAACCCTTTAGCTCAAGTAGCTTTGTTTTGTAGACATTTCTGAATTTTCTAAAAATAGGATCATGTCATCCACAAATAGAGCTTTCCTTCCTCTTTTTCCTATTTAGATGCGTTTACTGTATTCTTTTTCTTGCTCTAGCTAGAGCTAGTACAATGTTAAATACCAAGGTTGCTAGTGGGCATCTTGTCTTGTTCCTGATCTTAGAGGGAAAGCCTTCAACCTTTCCCCACTAAGATGTTGGTTGTGTGGTTTTCATATATACTTTTTATCATATTGAGGAATTTTCCTCCTATTCATATCTTTTGAAATGTTTTTATCAAGAAAGGATGCCAAATTTTGTCAGATGCTTTTTCCGATTTTTTATGATTTTTTTTTTTTGATTTAGATGATCATGTGTTTTTTCCTTTCAGTTTGGTAATGTGGTTGATTTTCTTATGTTGAATGAGCCTTGCCTACCAGGAATAAATCCCACTTGGTTGTAATATACAAGTCTATTGAGATGCTCCTGAATTCTGTTTACAAATACTTTGTTGAGGATTCTTGCATCTATGTTTAATAGAGAAATTGGTCTATAATTTTCTTTCCTCGTGGTGTCTTTATTTGGCTTTGATTTTACAGTGATGTTGGTTTCATAAAAAGTGTTGGGTAATTTTCCCTCTTGAATTTTTTGAAAGAATTTGAACAGGATTGGTGTTAATTCTTTTTGAAATGTTTGGTAGAATTCACCTGTAAAGCCATCTGGTCCTGGACTTTTTTTTGATGGGAAGTTTTTGATGATGGATTCAATGTCTTTAAGTGTGAGTGGTTTGTTAAGTTCTTGCATTTCTTATAGTGTCAGTGTAAGTTGTTTGTGCATTTCTAGGAATCTGCCCATTTCATCTAGGTTGTCTAGTTTGTTGACATACAGTTTCTCATAATATCCTCTTAGGATCCTTTTTATTTCTGTGGGGTCAGTCATAGTTCTTCCCTTTTTTTCAGATTGTATTTATTTGCCTCTTCTCTTTTCTCTGTTAATCTTAGGGGTTTGTAAATTTTACCTATCTTCTCAAAGAACCAGCTTTTGATTTTGATTTTCTCTAAAGTTCTTTTTTCTTTTCAATTTCATTTATTTCTACTTCACTCTTTGATATTTCTTCTGCTTGCTTTGAGGATTGGGTTGTTGTTCTTTTTCTAGTTTGTCTTGTTGCTCAGTTAAATCTTTGCATTTAGCTCTTTTTTCACTTTTAATATGGGCATTTAGGGTTTTAAGTTTCCCTCTCAAGACTGCCTTTGCTGTATCTCATAAGTTTTTTTTTGTGTGTGTGACATGGATCACAATGTTTATTGCAGACTTATTGGCAGTGGTCAGAAACAAAAACAAGGCAAATGTCCATCAACAGAAGACTTGATATACAAAGTGTGCTGTAATTGTACAGCAGAATGTATGAAAGCAAAATAAACAAAATACAGCTCTGGCAACAACTCAGATTTAAAGTTCCAAAATAGGCAAAACTACATTTCACAGTGCTGTATATTTTAATTATTTTAAGTCAATCTAGTGATTATTCATATGGGGAGAGGGATTATTAGACACAAGAGTCATTGGATGTGGGGGAACTCTTTGGAAAATCGCTATTCTTTCTTTTTTTGGTGAAGCATATAGTTGACTTTATTTTATTTTTTTATATTTACTTAAATTTTTTTGTCTTTTTTTAATATTACATTAAAAAAATATGAGGTCCCTACATACCCCCCATCCCCCTCACCCCACTCCTCGCCCCATAACAACAACCTCCTCCATCATCATGAGACATTCATTGCACTTGCTGAATACATCTCTGAGCACCGCTGCACCTCATGGTCAGTAGTCCACACCATAGCCCACACTATCCTACAGTCCACCAGTGGGCCATGGGAGGACATACAATGTCTGATAACTGTCACTGCAGCACCACCCAGGACAACTCCAAGTCCTGAAAATGCCCCACATCACATCTCTTCCTCACACTCCCTACCCCCAGCAGCCACCATGGCCACTTTCTCCACACCAGTGCCACATTATCTTTGATTACTAATCACAATAGTTCATGAATAGAATATCAGTAAGTCCACTCTAATACATACTCTATTCCTTCATCCTGCAGACACTGGAATGGTTATGTCCTCTCTCCCTCTGTATTGAGAAGGGGCTTAAATTCCACATGGATGATGGATGCAATTCTCCTGCATGTAGTTAAAGGCACTCTTGGCTCCCTGGTGTGGTGGTTGACCTTCTTCACCTCCATGTTAGCTGAGTGGGGTAAGTCCAATAAACCAGAGTGTAGGAGTTGCAAGTCTGTTGAGGCTCAGGGCTTGGCTATCACATGGGCAGTCCAGAGATTCAGGACCCCTGAGTACACACTAACCCCAGTGCCAACCACAGGTCCAGTAAAAGTAACAAGAGAGACTTGTGAAGCAAGATCACATCTGAGTCCAGCTCCATCACACCAGAACACAAACTCCAAAGTAGGGCCAACTGACATGGCACTGAACTCCATCCACCATGATCATAGAACCTTTGGGTCTCTGTTGCCCTCAGAATAACCAATACTGGGGTTGTATCTACTTTATCTGTCTCTGGGACTCTGCTGAGGTGTACATAGGTGTGACCCCTCTGATAACATCACAACTCTTTTTTGGAGACCCATAGCCATATAAGCTCATTTGTCCTTTCTATTTTCCCTTTTATTTAAGGTCAAAAAAGCACTTTTAACTCCTGATATTATATGTAGGCTGAGATATTCTGTGGTCTGAGTTGACCCTTTTATTCAAGGTCATTTTCTAGTTACATCATCAGCCGGTACTTGGTAGTAATCCCTCAGCACCAGGGAGGCTCATTCCTGGGAGTCATGTCCCATGCTGGGGGGAAGGCAGTGCATTTACATGCTGAGTTTGGCTTTGAGACTGGCCACATTTGAGTAACAGAGAGGTTCTCAGGAGGTAACTCTTAGGCACCCTGCAGCTCTGCGTCTAGTTCTTATTTCAAGTGCACAGGCTTATACGCATAGTCATTAGTATTAAGGGCTCATTGTTGGACCATCCTTCTTTTTTGATCTTTGCTGTTGCACTTGGGGGATTAATGCCGTTCCTTTAGGAAATGTTATAGAGCTCCCCTGGCTTGGAACTCAGCACTTCCTCAGTTGTCATTTTTAACTGTAACCACTATGAAAATTTCCAAACATTTGTATGTACCCTAGATATATGCCCTGGAGAACTCCCTGCCAACCTATGTCCCCTGTCAATAACATCCCACACCAGCATTCCTCCCCTGCCATTGTTGAACCTCTCTGTGACCCAAAACTTTTTCAAAAATGAAGCATAATATATTGCCACATGTCATTAATAGTAAAATGGAATATAGTGATGAGTTTAAAGGTTAGATATAGAGTACATATTAATTTAGAAAAATTAAGGTAAAAATAAATTGGGGTATCAAAAAATTAAAAAATGCAAAAGCTTTATTTTTGATGTTTTGCCTTCCATCACTGCAGTAAGTGTTGTCCTGTATGCAAATTGGCAAGGCAACTTCTTCCATCTTTTCCTGAGTGTCTACATCCTTTCTTTTTCTTTTTTTCCCCTAATTATTAAGCTTATCTTCACAAAAGTTTTAGATCACAGTAGTTCATATATACAATATACAGTGCTCCAACATATCCAACATAAAACCTATTCCCTTCCACAGCAATAATCTTTTTACATATTCATACTATATTTACTGAAACTGGTGTACAGATACTGAGACAATAGCTTTCAAACATGGTAACATTTGGGTTTACATTGTGGTTTATATTTTAGACTATACAATTTTCTAAATTTTTAATTATCTTATGTTTTACATTATGAATTGCATTTTAACCTATCGGCCCCTCTACATTTTTTGGTGTAATTTAACATGTCTTATATCCATCTTTCCATAATCTTGTGAACACTTCTATTGCACACATAGTTACATTGATTCCGTCTATTGAATACCTCTTTCCCCCTCCCCTCAGGGTGCACAGTTACCATCAATCTTCATTGCTTAAAGGGCCATGTTCAGAGATACTTGCAACAATGTTGAGGACTTGACATGCTCGACTGCCACCATTCCTCTCAAGAGATACAATTCCCTCTATTTGAGAACATCAGTCCTCCCCAGGATGTGGGTATACCTTCACTCTCATTATATGGGTCTCTATCCAATGATATAACTCACTATGGCAAAATGAGCACTCACACACTCCCTAGGAACCTGTCCTGTATCAGATTATCTCCTTTAAACATCTTAACCAGGTAACCTTCCTTATTATATTTTTGAAAGAGTTTTCTCAGCATTATACTCTCAACCAAATATCTGACAATCTCCTATGTTCATATGTTCCCCCAGCCTCCCCTCAATTTCTTGGGCATTATTACCCATTCTCCCATACCTAGCCCCCCTCTAGCCCACAAAACCCCACTCAAAAGTAACCCTATGCCCCCATTTTATCCCTTCCTTGTACAAATACTTCCAGTTTATTATAAATTTCACCCATGTAGGTGTCAGCTTACATCCTTCCTCTACCCCCAATTTCCTGTAAGCCTATCATCCAGTCTCTAGCTCTCTGAGGCAGCTTTGTTTACTTATTTCATGTCATTGAAGTCATGTAGTATTTGTTCTTCAATGCCTGGGTTTCTTCACTAAACATAAGGTTCTCAAGATTCATCCATGTTATCACATGTGTTTGTAGTGTATTCATTCTTAAAGCTGAATAGTATTCCTTGTATGTATATACCAGATTTTATTTATCCATTCATCTGTTGATGGGCATTTGGCTTTTGGCAATAGTGAACAATGCTGCTATGATCATGGTGTGCATATATTGGTTTGTGTCCTTGTTTTCAGTTCTTCTGGGTATATACCCAGCTGTGGAATTCCTTGGTCATATGGCAAATCCATACCTAGCTTTTTGAGAAACCGCCAAACTGTCCTCCAGAATGTCTGGATCCTTCTGCTTTCCCACCAGCAGTGGATGACTGTTCCCATTCCTCCACATCCTCTCCAGCTTTTGTAGTCTTCTGTTTTTTTCATAGCTTCCAATCTTATGGAAGTAAGATGGTATCTCATTGTAGTTTTGATTTGCATTTCCCTAATAGCTAGAGATTTGGAGCATTTTTTCATGTGTGTTTTAGCCATTTGTATGTCTTCTTTGGAGAAGTGTCTTTTTAAATCTTTTCCCCATTTTTAAAATGGGCTGTTTGTCTTTTTATTTTCAAGATATAGGAGTTCTTTTTTTTTTCCTTTGAATTATTTATTTATTTTTAAAAATTACATTCAAAAAATATGAGGTCCCATTCAACCCCTGTAGGAGTTCTTTTTATATGCAAGATATAAGTCTGCTATCAGATATGTGGTTACCAAATATTTTCTCCCGTTATGTAGGCTCTCCTTTCACTTTCCTGACAAAGTCCTTTGAGGTACAGAAGGCTTTAATTTTGAGGAAGTCCCATTGATCTATTTGTTCTTTTGCTACTCGTGCTTTTGGTGTGAAGCCCACGAAGTCATTTCCTATTACAAGGTCCTGTAGATGCTTCCCTACACTGCTTTCCAAAGTCTTTATGGTCTTGGTTCTTATATTTATGTCTTTGATCCATCTTGAGTTGATTTTTGTGTAAGGTGTGAGTTGGTAATCATCTTTCATTCTTTTACACATGGATATCCAGTTCTCCAGGCACCATTTGTTGAATAGGCCATTCTCTCCCAGTTGAGAGGGTTTGGTGGCTGTATTGAATATTATATGACTATATATATGAGGATATATATCAGAACTCTCAATTTGGTTCCATTGGTCTGTGTGTCTCTCCTTGTGCCAATACCATGCTGTTTTCACTACTGTAGCTTTGCAGTATGTTTTGAAGTTGGCTAGTGTGATTCTTCCAATTTCATTTTTCTTTTTCAATATGTCTTTGGCTTTTGGGGGACTCTTTCCTTTCCAAATAAATTTCATAGCTAGGTTTTCTAGTTCCTTAAAGAAGACTGTGTTGATTTTTATTGGGAATCCATTGAATGTGTAGATCAGTTTTGGAAGGATAGACATGTTAATAATATTTAGTCTTCCTATCCATGAACAGTGAATATTCTTCCATTTATTTAGGTCTTCTTTAATTTCCTTGAACAGTGTTGTGTAGTTCTCTGTGTATAAGTTTTTTACATCTTTAGTTAAATTTAACCTAGGTATTTGTTTTTCGTATCAACTATTGTAAGTGGTATTTGTTTCTTGATTTCCTCCTGAGCTTGCTCATTATTGGTGTACAGAAATGCTACTGATTTTTGTGCATTGATCTTATAACCTGCAACTTTACTAAGCTCATTTATGAGTTCTAGAAGCTTTGTTGTAGACTTCTCAGGGTTTTCTATGTATAGAATCATGGTATCTGCAAATAATGAAATTTTGACTTCTTCCTTTCCAATATGAATACCTTTTATATCTCATTCTTGCCTCAGTGCTCGAGTAAGTACCTCTAAGACAATGTTAAATAGAAGAGGTGATAGTGGGCATCCTTGTCTTGTTCCTGATCTTAGAGGGAAAAATTTTAGGATTTCACCCTTGCAAATGATGTTGGATGTGGCTTTTTATTTTATATATATATGTATATATTTATTCATTTTTTTAAAATATTACATTAAAAAAATATGAGGTCCACATTCACCCCCACTGCCCCCACCCCACCACTCCCCGGCTGTGGGTTTTTCATATATACTCTTTATCATGTTCTCAAAATTTCCTTATATTCTGATCTTTTGCAGTGTTTTCCTCAAGAAAGTGTTCTGTATTTTGTCAAATGCTTTCTCTGCATCTGTAGATATAATCATGTGATTTTTTCCCTTCAATCTGTTTATATGGTGTATTACATTGATTGATTTTCTTATGTTGAACCATCCTTGCATACCCGGAATGAATCTCACTTGGTCACAGTGTATAATTCATTAAATGTGTTGTTGAATACGGTTAGCAAGTGTTTTGTTGAGGATTTTTGCATCTAGGTTCATTAGAGAAATTGGTCTGTAATTTTCCTTTCTTGTGGTGTCTTTCTTTGGCTTTGGCACTAGGATAATGTTGGCATCCAGAATGAGTTAGGTAATATTCCTTCTGTTTTGATTTTTTGGAAGAGTTTCAGCAAGATTGGCATTCTTCTTTCTGGAATGTTTTGTAGAATTAACCAGTGAAGCCGTGTGGCCCAGGGCTCTTCTTAGTTGGGAGGTTTTTAGTGACTGATTCTATCTCTTGTAATTGGTTTGTTGAGCTTGTCAGTTTCTTCTTTCATCAATATAGGCTACTTATGTGTTTCTAGAAATTTGTCCATTTCCTCTGAATTGTCATTTTTGTTGGAATAGTTTTTCAAAGTATCCTCTCATGATCGTCTTTATTTCTGTGGGATCAGTGGTGACCCCTTCTCATTTCTTATTTTGTGTATTTGCATCTTCTCTCTTTTTTTCTTTGTTAGTTGAACTAAGGGTTTGTCAATTTTATTGATCTTCTCAAAGAACCAGCTCCTGGTTTTTTTTATCTTTTCAATTGCTTACTTATTTTCTATTCCAGTTAGTTCTGCTCTTATCTTTGTTCTTTCTTTCTTCTTCCTGTGGGGTTACTTTGTTGTTTTTTTTTACTAATTCCTCCAAATGTGCAGTTAGTTCTTCAATTTTTGCTCTTTCTTCTTTTTTGATGTATGAATTTATGGCTATAAATTTCCCTTTCAGTACTGCTTTTGCTACATCCCATAAGTTTTGGTATGTTGTGTTATCATTTTCATTAGTTTCAAGGTAGTTATTAATTTCTTTTGAGAGTTCCTCCTTCACCAACTTTTTCTAAAAGTGTGCTGTTTAATTTCCATATCTTGGTGTGAAATCTGTGTCTGGTCATTGTAGATTTCCAGCTTCACTCCACTGTGATCAGAGAAATTATTTTTTTATGATTTTGATCTTTCTGAATTCATTGAGACTTTCTTTGTGGCCTCGCATATGGTCTATCTTGGAGAATGATCCCTGTGCACTTGAGACAAATGTATATCCTGCTGTATTCTGGTGTAATGATCTGTATATGTCTGTCAGGTCCAGCACCTGTAATATACTGTTCAAAGTTTTTGTTTTCTTTATTGATTCTCTTTTGAGATGTTCTGTCCAAAGTTGATAGTGGTGTATTAAAGTCCCCCAGTATAATTGTAGAGGCATCTATTCTTTCACTTAGTTTTTCCAGTGTTTGCCTCACATAATTGGAGGTGCCCTGTTAGCAGCATAAATGTTTATCATTGTTCATTCTTCTTGAAAGATTATCCCTTTCAGTAATATATAGTATCCATCTTTTTCTCTCACAATCGTTTCACATTTAAAGTCTATTTTGTCTGATATTAATATAGCTACACCTGCCTTTTTTTGGTTATTATTTGCTTGTAAGATTGTTTTGCAGCCGTTCACTTTCAACCTCCTTGAATCCTGGGGTCTCGGATGTGTTTCTTGTAGACAGCATATAGATGGGTCATATATCCTATTCAGTCTTCCAGTCTGAGTCTTTTGACAGGTGAGTTTAATCCATTGACATTCAGTGTTATTACTTTCAAGGAATTATTTATGTTAACCATATTTTGTTTGGACTTGTGTTTGTCATATTTTGTTTTCTTCCTTTTCTTTTTGTCTTTTTTGTTGCTTGTACAGTCTCCTCCAAGTCTGCCTCTCCTCTTTTTTTCTTTGTTCCTGCAGAACTCCCTTTAGTATTTCTTGAAGGGCAGGGTTCTTGTTGGCATACTCTTAATTTCTGTTTATCTGTGAATATTTTGAACTCTCCATCATTTTTGAATGCTAGCTTAGCTGGGTAGAGTATTCTTGGTTGGAAATGTTTTCTTTTAGTACCTTGACTATATCATACCACTGCCTTCTTCCTCCATGGTTTCAGATGAGAAAGCAGCACTTAATCTTTTTTTTTCCCCAGATTTTATTTTTGTGTTTATTTTATGCAAGCACTTAATCTTATGGAGCCTCCCTTGTATGTGATGGTTCTCTTTTCTCGCTGCTTTTAGAATTTTTTCTTTGTCTTGAGCATTGGAAAATTTGACAAGTACATGTCTTGGGGTAGGCCTTTGGGATTTATGGTGTTTGGGGTGCGTTTTGCTTCCTGGACATGTACATCCATCTTCTTAAGTAGATTTGGGAAGTTTTTAGCCTTTATTTCCTCCAACACCCATTCTTTCCTGCTTCCCTTCTCTTCTTCTGGGGTGCCTATAATACATATGTTTGTGTATTTTGCATTGTCATTTAGGTCCCTAAGTCCCAGCTGTATTTTTTCTAACTTTTTATTATTCAGTTCTACTATCTATTTGATTTCAGATACAGTGTCTTCCATGTCACTAATTCTCTCCTCTGCCTCTTCTAATGTGCTGCTGTTTGCTGAGAGTGTATTTTTGATTTCTTGATCTGTGATGTTCATCACCATCATATCTGTTATCTTTTTGCATATGACTGCAATTTCTTCTGTATTCTCTCCTAGTGTTTTCTTCATATTGTTAATCTCTTCCTTTACTTCATTAAGTTGGTCTCTAAAATGTGTTTTGAGATCTTTAATTACTTGTCTGATGTTCTGCTCCTCTTCCTGGTTTTTAGTTTGTTCGTTGGATTTGGCCATGTTTTTCTGATTATTTGTTTGGTTTGTAGTTTCTTGTTGCCATCTGGTTATCATTTTATCTTGATGGGTTTAATCAGTTCCTTAGCTTCTTTGTCTAGTCTTGGGGATTAATTAGTTGTTGTTTGTGTGTGTTATGTCTTCTCTTTGTCACTTTGTTTTTCTTACTCTATTTTCTTGTTTCTGGGCAAGTTCAATTTGAAGGAAAATATTAGGGCCAAGGAAAGCAAAAAGAGTAAGAAAAGAAAATGTATAAAGTAGTATTGGTAATAAATGTTAAGAGAGCAATGTGAGATCTAGCAGAATGGATATTAGACTAATGTAAGTTGTGTAGAGTTATAGCAGTAAGTAGAGTACCTATAATGAGACAGTCAACTGAATATGGGGAGGAATATAGTATGAGTTAACAGGTCAGTGTTTTCATGAGAGAGAGAAAGAGAAAAGAAAGACAATATCAAGAGTGGATAGGTGGCAGACTTGGCCTAGTGGTTAGGGCATTTGTCTACCACATGGGAGGTCCACGGTTCAAACCCCGGGCCTCCTTGACCCATGTGGTGCTGGCCCATGTGCAGTGCTGATGGATGCAATGAGTGTCGTGCCACACAGGGGTGCCCCCCGCATAGAGGAGTCCCTTGCACAAGGAGTGCATCCCATAAGGAGAGCCACCCAGAGTGAAAGTAAGTGCATCCTGCCCAGGAATGGTGCTGCACACACGGAGAGCTGACACAACAAGATGATGCAACCAAAAAAGAAACACAGATTCCTGTGCCACTGACAACAACAGCAGTGGACAAAGAAGATGCTGCAAAATAGACACCAAGAACAGACAACCGAGGTGGGAGTGGAAGGGTGAGAAATACATTTGAAAAAAAAGAGTGGATAAAAGACAGAAAACAGAATAAAGTATTAGAAATAGAAATTCAAACAATTTGGGGGCCAAAGAATGGGAAGTGGAATATAAGAGAGACAGTAGATGTTGGAGGATAGAACAATGTAGAGGGAAGGGGATAGTGTAGGTGGCCAAAATCAATGCATATAGAAAAGAGGAAATGGAGGATGAGGAAACACAGCAAATGTGAAGTGCTCCCTGCAGCACCTATATATAAAGAAAATAAAAGAAAAGGGGGGGGGCAAAGAAAAGGAGGGGAAACAAGCAAGAAAAAGAAAAAGAGAAAAAACTAAATAAATGAAAAAGGACCTTGTGGGATAAAATGGGACATAAAACCAGGAGACAATGTAATAGTAGCAACCATGACAAAAAAAAAACAAAAACAAAGTTTCAAGCTAGGAATCTTCTTTGCAGTTAAATAAAATGCCTAGGGATTTGACATTTCCCCTTTCTCCCTTCCTCTCTTCTCTCCCAGGGCAGCAGGAAAGCTGCCTGAGAGGTCCAGTAGGAGATTTAAGTGGGTCCTTGTTGAACCAACTCAGCACAGAAGACAATGACTCTTTATTTCCAGCATGAGAGCACCTACACCTCACCAGAAATTGCAAATATTCTATTGGAAGCTTGGATAGCATGTCCTACAGTCCCTCCCCCTTAGGTGTGCCAGTGGAGGCCTAATTGATTTTCTGACTCCACCTTCTCCCAGACCAAGTTTCCTATCTCAGGACGTTTTGGTAAATTGGTCTTTGTCAGCAGATTCACCTCTGCCTTCTTCGCAGACTCTTCCTGAGTCAGCTGATATACTCCTCCACACTCAAGGAGAAAAAACAAAAACCAAAAAACAAAAAACCTGGACATCTAGGGTGATCAAGGACCTCAGATGGACCTCAGGCTGCAGTGGATTCAGGAATGGGAATTCCATGATATTGCAGACTCAAGGTGTGTGAGTCTCTGGAGTGTGGGCTACCAGGATTTAGATGATACAGACCTGGGAACCATGCATCTGGTAAACACAGGGCCTTGGAACACTGCAGCACAGCAAAGTTTTCAGGGATTGCTGCGGCTGGGCCACCAGCCCTAGGGGGAGGGGTCCCACCCTCAACTTCTGACCTCCATGTCAGAAACCCAAAATTCCACCTCTCACAAGAATCTCTTCTGTCACTGTCTCACCAAATTTACATGCAGACACTTCCTGCCCTGCTAGCTCCTGAAACAGCCCACTCAGGGTTTGGGAACCCTGCAGCACAACAGAGTTTTCAGGGATTGCCGCAGCCAGGCTGCCAGCCCTAGGGGGAGGGTTATGCCTACAAATTCTGACCTCTGTGTCAGAAACCCAAAGTTCCACTTCTTACAAGAATCTCTTCTGTCACTGTCTCACCAAATCGACACCCAGACACTTCCTCCCCTGCTAGCCCCTGAAACAGCCCAGTCCAGCAGGACTCTGACTTTATAAGCTGCTGCTTTGTAGGAGAGATTATGAGGTGCATTCACTCAGATGCCGTCTTGCCCTGCCCATCATCCATAAGTTTTGATAAGTTGTTTTCTCACTTACATTTGTCTCAATACGTTTACTGATTTCACTTGCAATTTCTTCTTTGACCCACTGCTTATTTAGGAGTGTGTTGTTTAGTCTCCACACATTTGCGAATTTACCTTTTTCTTGTCTCTTATTGATTTCTAGTTTCATTCCCTTATGATCTGAGAATGTGCTTTGTATAATTTCAGTCCTTTTATGTTTTGAGAGCTGCATTGTGTTCTAACATGTGGTCTTTCCTCAAGATGAATCCATGGGCATGGGAAAATAATGATAACTTGCTGAGTTTGGATGCAGCATTCTTTATATGTCTGTTAGGTCTAACTTGCTTATCATATTAAGTTTTCTATTTCCTTGTTGATCTTCTGTCTAGTTGTTCTAGCTAATGATGTGAGTGGGGTGTTGAAGTCCCCAATGATTACTGTAGAGATGTCTGTTTCTCCCTTCAGCTTTGCCAGAGTTTGTCTCATGTATTTTGGGGCACTTTGGTTAGGTGCATAGATATTTATATCTGTTATATCTTCCTGGTCGATTGTTCCTTTTTATTATTAAAATTAAAGGCCTTCCCTATCTCTTATAACTTTTTTTTTGCATTTAAAGTCTGTTTTGTCCAATAATAGTACAGCTACCCCTGCTCTTTTTTGGTTAGTATTTACATGGAGTATATTTGTCTAAGTTGAGTCTCTTGTAAGCAGCATGTGGATGGCTCATTTTTTTTTTTATATATCCTATCAGCTATATCTTTTGATTGGTGAGTTTAATACATTCAAATTCAATAATATTATGTAAATGCAATATTGATTTCCACACCATTTTATCCTTCGGTTTTCATATATCCTATTATACTTTGGTTTGTCTTTTTACTCCTTTGGTTTTTCTTCCTATTATTCTTTTATACTCTTCTCCAAGCCTCTCTCTCCTTTTTCTTTCTTTCTTTTTTTTAAAAAAGATTTATTTATTCATTTCTCTCCCCTCCCCCCCACCCTGGTTGTCTGTTCTCTGTGTCCACTTGCTGCATCTTCTTTGTTTGCTTCTGTTGTTGTCAATGGCACAGGAATCTGTTTCTTTTTATTGTGTCATCTTGATGTGTCAGCTCTCCGTGTATGTGGCACCACTCCTGGGCAGGCTGCACTTTCCTTCGGGCTAGGTGGCTCTCCCTATGGGGTGCACTCCTTGTGCATGGGCCTCCCCTACACAGGGGACACCGCTGTGTGGCATGGCACTCCCTAAGCACATCAGCACTGCACGTGGGCCAGCTCCACACAGGTCAAGGAGGCCCGGGGTTTGAACCATAGACCTCAAATGTGGTAGACGGATGCCCTAACCACTGGGCCAAGTCTGCCTCCTCCTTTTTCTTTCAGGCTCTAAATCTTCCTTTAATATTTCCTGCAAGATGGATTATTTATTTCAGACTCTCTTAGTTTCTGTTTGTGAACATTTTAAACTCATCTTCATATTGGAAGGACAGTTTTGCTGGATTAAGATTCTTGGTTGGCAGTTTTTCTCTTTTAGTCTCTTAATTGTGTCATACCAGTGTTTTCTTGCCTCCTTGATTTCTGATGAGAAATCTGCATATGTCTTACTGGGCATCCCTTGTATGGTTTGCTTCTCCCTTATCGATCTCAGAATTTTCTCATCTTTGACATTTGTCATTCTGAGTATATGTGTCTTGGAGTTGGTTTATTTGGATTTATTGTGATTGGGTATGGTGGGCTTCTTGGACATGTAGGTCATTTCTTTTGTGAGATTTGGGGATTTTTTTTGTGTGTGTGTGTAAGTTCTTTAATTTTTGAATCTCCATTGGAGCAAACAGCTGTTTAAGGTGAGAATCATTTTTATAATTTACTTTGAAAATTTTTGAAAGAATAATAGACACATAATGAAAGACTGATAACCAGCAAAACATCAGACTCTAGCGGGCTATGATTCACATGGAAATTGGGGAGCATTTCAATGCTGAGAAACATGAACTCCCTTTATCCTAAATCTAGGTGATAGTTTCATCTATTTTTTTAATTGACTTTTTAATAATATTACATTAAAAATATATATATATGAGGTCCCATTCAACCCCACCACCCCCACCCCACCTCTCCCCCCCCCCAGCAACACTCCTTCCCATCATCATGACACATCCATTGCATTTGGCAAGTACATCTTTGGGCACCTCTGCACCTCATGGTCAATGGTCCACATCATGGCCCATACTCTCCCCCATTCCATCCAGTGGGCCCTGTGAGGATTTACAATGTCCGGTGATTGCCCCTGAAGCACCATCCAGGGCAGCTCCTTGTAGAGTTGGGGAATTTTAATCTATTTCCTCAGATAGTCTTTCAAGCTCATTTCTCTTCATGGAGCCTCTGCAATGTCCATGGCTTGGTCTTTTTGCCCCTATGTTCTTTTTCTCTGCATCTTATTCTGTGTTCTACATGAGCAAGTGTCCACTTCATCCTGATTTAATAAAATAAAAGTGAAACTTTAAAAAAGTTTTTTAAAAAATTTCTCTCCCCTCCCCCTTTATCCCCCCAGTTTTCCATTCTCTGTGTCCATTTGCTGTGTGTTCTTCTGTCTGCTTGCCTTCTTGTCAGTGGCACCAGGAATCTGTGTCTCTTTATTGCATTACCTTGCTGTGTCAGCTCAAAAGTGAAACTTTTTAATTCAGTACAATCAGAGGGGTATCATGCCCAGAGGAACAGACCAGTTTACAACCATAATCAATATGTTTTTTTGAATTATCATAAATAATATCAAGCTATCATAGGAGGGATGTATTTCATGTAATGTTCTAATATAAGCTAATGCCCAAACTTTAGGTTGAAACACTGTCCACTATTAGATGTGAACCAATCTTGAATTGTACATGCATTAATTCTGTGATTGTGGCAATTCCGATTGAACTAGTAAATTACAATTTTCACATATACAAGAATATGGCTTAGGCATTTTATGGATTTTTCCTATATATAGGACTGATAAGCTACAATTGTTATTCTTGAATCTACATGATG
Source organism: Dasypus novemcinctus (assembly GCF_030445035.2). NCBI lineage: Eukaryota > Metazoa > Chordata > Mammalia > Cingulata > Dasypodidae > Dasypus > Dasypus novemcinctus. The sequence goes on along the minus strand of NW_026688168.1, from coordinate 367,477 downwards.
ATTGCATTTCCACATTATCTTCTGTAGAGCAGGTGCTCAGGTATATCTTCTAGTGCTTCCTTTTCTTTGGCCTGATAGTGATTTTGGTGCTACTGATGGACTAGTGTCATGGACAGTAGATACTTTTGACAGAGAAACAAATTTTCTTTTTTGTGCCCTTGAAGCAAAACCTGGGAAAAGTATTCATAATCAGAAGATCTGTTAACATTTTACTGACAAAGGTAGGAACGTTATTCATAATTTATTTGCAATTCAAACATTTGATCCCCTGATTCATAAGTTGCCTAGTGGACCCCTGTGCATCAAAGTAGGGTTTCAAGAAAATCTTTTGTGTTTCCTTGAAACACCCAACAGACAGATATGAAGGCATGTGAATGTTACAGTAGGTGATGTGACTACTTAGCTTAACTTACAATGTTGGGCAGTATTTGTAAACTCTGTAGGCTTGGGAAATTTCAGCAATATGCACAGATGCTAGACCTCCCTTGTACAGTATCTATTTCTACTTCACAGTTCCAAGTGTAGGTTCAGTGTATTGATGTTAATGATAGGGTATGCATTAGGCTTTTCTGCATGAGATTGGGAACCTTTGTCTCTGCCTGGCATTCTCCATCTGAGTTTGTGTATAGTAAAGACTCACTACATTTGGCTTTGATGAGGACTAATAATTTCCCATGTGTAAACTTTGTAGTGGTAAGATGAGATTATTTTCTTGACATAATTGATAGTGGCAATTGTCTTGTGCAAAGAAAACCTGTGCCCAGGATAAATACACAGAAGTGCACACACACACGAAGCATGCACAATCACACTACATAGTTATCCATTAACAAACCATAACTCCACTTTGTGGTAAGCAAGACCACCCAAAGGGACTACTGCTGACTCCAGGATCTGTAGAAACATGATCAAGGGTCTTTTCCTGGAAGTCACTTTCTCACCACACCCTCAGTCCTTATTCCCACATGGATATGGAATCACTGCATTCTCCACTCTGAATCAAGGAAGCCCCATCATAGTCATCTAGATTCCTTCCCTGAGCCAGAGGGACACCATAACATGCACCTTTTCCTCTGGTAGTTGAGGCCACCTGCAATGAAGGAAAAGAAATGCTGAGGTTATATGAACCTGTGTGTTGTTTGCATTTTTTTCCTTCTTGGTGTCTCTAGAAAAGAGGATGGGAAACCATGATCATATCAAGATCACAAAAGCAAGATTAGAAGACGCCTGTAGAAAAGGCCTTGAGGAGTTTTCTTTCAAGTCCATTTTGGTTGACAGTTAAAAAAATTCTTAATCCAAAGAGGAAAAAATGCCGCTATTGATAAGGCCTTTTAGCATACACTGTCCAATGTGATGCTATTGACATTGAATGCCCTTGGATCCAGGTATCCACTAGTAAGGGATTGTACTCACACACACATACTATACACACACACAAGAGGATGGTACCTAGCTTCTATGATCTGCATGATGTTTTTAAATCTGAACTTGACAGAAAAGACAAAAACCAAGAAAGCAACATAACTATGTCAAACAAAGATAGGCAACCTCACCTTGGCATTAGATGGGTTCTCCTCTTCTGCCTTGGCATTTAGGAAGTTCCTCTAGTGGGTCCCCTGGGGGACCTGGGCTGAGAAAGAATAACTGTCAGTATATAGGTGGTTCTGCCCATGAATTGCTCAGCGAACTTTTCATGTAGGACCAACAGTATACTTTATGCATGTTGATTAACAAGTATGAACTGAGCTGCTGCTGGGCCATCCACTTCATCCTTTTTATTATTCTTACTTTTTATTTATTATCTTGCCTGTGTACATTATATTTCTGCATGTGTAACTATTTGCTTATCTAGCAGTCTCTTAGTTCATTGGGCTGTTCTTCTGTCTACTGCTCTGTAGGAAAGAGCCTTCTCTTTGATTACTTGCAAAAAAAATTTACTCTATTTTCCCCTTGGTTACTTTTAGGAAGCCAAGTTGGTTCAGTGAAAGTAGAAATAGTTATCTCCTTAAAATGGGAATTTTGGATAATTACCAAGAATGTAAAGGAATTTGTGTTTTGGGCCATAAACTCATGGCCCAAAGAAAGAAAACTCTTAACATGTGCTTTGGGAAATTGCTTATATGCATCAAATCAACAGGTACACAGTTATACTGAGCTAATCATGCTTCAGGATAAATTAAAGTGGAATGGCATGCTAAAAACAAGTCCAGTACCCTTCATTGTGAAATGCCTCCTTTCCTATCTCCACTGTTCAGATTCACTCTAAATTTCTGAAACAAATAATTTAATACATGCTTAATGTGTAAAGAACAGCATCAAAATGGACATCATAATATGATTCCCCAATGAATACCTAGAGTGAACAGAAGTGAGGGCTGAGGAATAATAAAAAATACTCAAGTATTCTAAATAGAAGTTCATTTTAAGTCAACCAGCTTGATAGAATAATCAAAAATATAAATTAAGGAATAACAAAAATATAAAACTCATCTAAAACTCTTCATTATCAAATGAAAAGGAGAAACTGTAAAGAGATGAAAATAATTTGTGAACAGTAAACTAGCTCCTTTGGAGGAGTGAGTTAATTAGCGGGTCCATATGAGCATTCCAGCATTCTCTGGAGCAGCAATTGAGATTTCCCATCTCTGTGAACTGTAGTAATGAAGCTGAGAGCTTTTCTACCTGCTGCCAACTTTGCATCTCTATGAGCAGAGTGTCAGAGCCATGAGCCACACATGCTTCATGAGATAACCACAGTGAGGGGCCATCCCAGAATGTTCAGAGTGCATGTGTTCTCCACTTTGCAAGGTCCAGCTGCTGCTGTATAGACTCGTGTGTTTTTACATGGACAAGTGTGTCATTTCGGAGTAAATGTTTTGTTTTAAAAATGGAATCCTAGACCCATACATTATCTTCTTTGAAAATAAGTTACATGAGGGATAATGATCTTTTCCCCTGCATTGTCACCAATAGTGAGATTTCAAAGTGAGGAAGAACAAAGCTGAAATCCTAGGTTATTACATAATGATTGAAAACACTATTAGTTTGCCCATGTATCATGGGTTAGGAGTTCAGCAGGGAGCAGTGGGGATGTCTTTTCTGCTGTATGATGTCTTGGGCCTCAGCAGTAAGAGCTCCCTGTCTGGGGTTGTTTCTGCAGCCAGGAGTTTGACTCATCTGGCTTGACTTCACTCACTTGCTGTGGTTGAAGCTGGCTTTGCCTTGATGACCTATGTCACCAGGCCTTCTAGGCAGCAGGGAAGTCTCAGAACAGGTTGGTCAAAGAACTTGTAATCATATTTTCAAACCACAACACACCTGGACTAGCTTAAGAAATACTCAGTCACCGGATGCCACTCCAAAGTATAGGATGCAGGAGATTTTGGCCATGGGATAGGATCATGAGTTAGGTACACAGGGTTGACACCTACCTCCTTCACCATGAGCTGGGCAGCAGGTAAACAAAGGCATCTCAGGTTCCTCAGATGACAGTATTGGCCATTTTAAAAGTAAAGTCTTCCATATATGGTGTTCTATGAGGAAAACATTCACTTCCCACACAGGTCAGGTCAGGTTTACAGTGGGTACATGCCCTCAGAGCTTCCTGAACTTCTCTTTCTAAGCAGTGCACAGACTTGTAAATCCAAATATATTTGTATAGTTTGCATAGTGGTCATTTTCACTAGAGACATGAAGCCCTGTGAGGCCAAAGATTGACTCTTTTGTTCCTCACCAGCTTTTCACTCAGTGATGAGCACAGAGAGGGATCCCCACAGATTGTATCAACTTCCTCTTCTTTCACCAGGCTGTTTCAGGATTTTTGCAGGACAGGAGGTATCTGGACATCGATTTGGTGGGAAGGTAACAGAAAAAATACACGGAGGTCCCAGCTGCGCGGAAAGCTCCCTCCTTGGGTGGGCGGAGCCGCAGCACTGGGCGCTGCTGCGGCACCGGGCGCTGCCGTGGCGTTTTTTGTTCTTATTTTTTGTTTTTTGTTTTTTGGAGGCTCTGCAGTACTGGGGAATTCATAAGCCCTGAGTGGCCTATTGGGGGGTTAATAGGACAGGAGGCGTTTGCAGACTGATTTGGGGAGACAAACGGGAGTTTTATTGCGAAGCAGGGGAATTTTTGATTGCAGACACAAACAGTTCACACTTTTAACAATTTCCTGGTCCACACTGGAGAAAAGGCCTTCCTGCAGCCTTCCACATCTATTCCATGCTTTTGTTGTCACTGGAAGATATTCACCTGTAGTCTCCATTATATCTGGGTGATAGCAATATTTTCTAGAAAATTCCAGAACTTCAGGCATTGGCCATATGAAATGCATGTAGTTATGGTACATACTTAGTGAACAGATCAATGAACATTCCCAAAACATTGTCATCCATAATAATTATTTAATGCATTATAAAAATAGGTGTAGAAAATTACCAATATTCAATAAATGTCATTTTTTAGAAAATAACAGGAATATGAAAACATATTTCCCCCTTGACAGCATATACCAAAATATCTAGGTCACTTTAAAAATAACAGTAAAATATACATAAATAATATTACTTTCATAAAATTTTCCACAGGAAAACCATGAATGAAATTATGTGTAACAAACCAAAGAATTAGATTAATGCAGATGCAAACATTTTTTCCTCCTCTTTGTCATTGAACAGGAAATATAAAAACTAATGCTAAAAACTTTATTTAAATTATATACTAATAATCCTTACTTTATAAAAATGATATGGCATTATAATGTAGCTTTTAATAAGGAGTGCAGAGAGAGAAATGCAATCTTAACATGGAATCTCCTTCATATATTTTAAGTATTTCCCCAACAGAAATTTCAAAATGAGTAAAGCAATGGGTAAAATGCTAAATAACCACAACTTGGGTGATTTATCTTGTACATAAATTTCATGTCAGTAAAGCTCTTGAAACTGCGTTAAAGATTGGTATATGAATACAATGGAACAAAACTTAACGAGTGATATGTTGAAAACAAATATTTGATATGATAAGATCCAAATGAAAGAAAAAGCTGGAATACTTTCTGGTAAAACAATATAAGTTGTGTCATGATGTTCTTAAATGATCAGTTTACATATAAATATGTGCTATGAAATGTTAGAGAAAAAATGGTTTCTAGTATTAGAAGTGATTTCCCTTGAATGTAAGATTATTTGTGATTTTCATTTCCTTTGCTTTCTCTTCTGTATCGCGAATTTTTGGATTAGGGTATATAAATTGCAATAAGATATATTTTGAGTGCTAATGACGTCTATGAAAGGAAAAAAAACTTGAATGGCCTTGTGAAGATTTGTCTTGAAATGATTTTCCAATACTTTATCCATGATATTTTGACAGCATCTATGATGTTCAAAGTCAGAATATTAGTGTGACTAGGATCATGGCCCTTGGAGCCACAGGGTCAGGGCTAAACCCAGACTCTGCCCTTACCAATTGGGCAACTTAGATAGTCTGGGCCTCATTTCCTAATGTGAAATACAGAGATAATACCTCATAGGCTGCCTTAGGAAGGAAATTATGGTCCTGCCTAAAATCCAGTCTCAATCTGTATTATTCTATTGTTATCCATAGGTTTTTATTGTTATAATTATTTGTCTGATGACTCAGTTACATTTCTGCATATAGCATTAACAGACAATGATCACATAATTAGAGTCCCACTGAGATAAGTGGACCAGTCTCAGATGATGTGACTGGTTGAGCCCTAATTCTCCTAAAGGCAGGTTTGGCCAATCAGGTGACTAGTACTTCCTAGGAAGTGTTTGTCTTTTCAGAGCCTGTCTTTGTCTCCCTTGAGGAATTTCCAATGACTTAGGCAGAATGAAGCCAGCACTTCAAGGCCTTCTTGTATGCCTGACTTTTCATTCTATTATAAATCTGTTAGCACAGAAGCTGCCTCCTTGAGGCATCAGGGGGTCTAGAAATGAACTCTCCTTTCCTTAGCTGACACACTCAGATGCATCATTTTTTCTCAAATGCGTTGTCTCAGTATTCATTTTGCAGTTTTCAAAAATATTGTGAATAACAGAGAAAAAATACAAAAATAAAAATTAAAAATAAATAAATAAAATTTCCTTCATAGCCTGAAAAAAAATATGGATCTCAAAGTGCTTTCCTTTGTATGGATTGTATCTATGAATATTTTTCTTTTTATAAACTGAAACTGACTCTTAGGGTTACATAACGACAATGGTATCTGTGTAGGTGATTTTCTCCCAATATTCTTTCTAAAAATGATAGTACACCCTGAAAACAAAATAAGAAATTTATGAAACAGCCACACTCTCAGCATGCATTTTAGAGAAAGAATGTTGAAATGTCAAAAATAAATTTGAGGACAAATAAGAATAACAATGAACCATAGAGGAGCTCTCACCCTTCCTCCTATCCCCACATGAGTTGAAAATATCCAACAAAGGCAGATTGAGAGGAACTGTTGGGAAAAAAAGATGAGGGAAGAGATAAACCATTCTTATGATGTTCTAAAACTTCACATAAAGAGTAACACCCAGAAGAGTGAACTGGTAAAATATAAGTCTGGAAATTCAGAGCATGGAATATAGGGAAAGTCCTTCACAATATTTATAAATTTAAAGAGCTGATAATGTTAAAGAAGCAAAAATAGTTCCTTGGGGGAGGCAGATGTAGCTCAAGTGGTCGAGCACTTGCTTCCCATGTACCACATCCTGGGTTTGACCCCAATACCTCCTGAAAACAAATAAATTAAAAAAGCAGCTCTTATTGGGAGCAGATGTAACTCAGTTGTTGAGTGCCTGCTTCCCATGTATGGGGTCCTGGGGGGCATTCCCAGATACCTCCTAAAACAAGAATAATAAACAGTGCATTAGGAAGTCCTGGGATCATTCCATCTAAAAAAGCATCAAGTATATGAGAAAACTAGCGAAATTAAATTTTTCACAAAACCATGCTAAACAAAAGAATACAACAAGGGGAACTTTGAATCATGATTTTAAAAGAATAGATAAAAATGTGTAAGAGAGAGTTTGAGTTGTTTTTGTTTACTTTGGTCCAATCCTTCTCATCAGCTTGGTAATGGCTTTGAAGATGACAGCTTGCATTTCTGTTATAATCTATACTGTAAGGAGCAGGAAGGACTTATTCTCAATGGTTTGTAGTTGATAGTTTTACTTGGATGGTAACTCCCTGTAGGTCCATCTCCAGGGACCTGCATTTATTTCACCTAACTCAGAACCTTCCCAGTGCTCAGGCTGCTCAGGCTATTTACCAAAATATTTAAGTAAATAAACTAGTTGCTACATGGCTCACAGGATTGTAGTTGGGGCTGGAAAAGACTAAGCCAAATGCTTTGGAGGAATGAGGTGGTTTGTCTAATAAGGTCTTTGAAAAGCTGCAATATATTCTTGCATATCTAGATTCAATGTGCATGCAAGGGCTAGGTGCATGAATAGAAAAGACCTTAAAAATGTCCTAATCTCTCAGCTCTGGTTGACCCTTAAGATTTGTACAAACAAGATGTGTAGGGTTGTGGAGTCATAAACTGACTGAGTGTTAAACCTATGTTCCATTTTACAGATAAAACATATCTGCAAGGACTTTGAAATTTTTTATTGATCTTAGGTCTGTGTGGAAATTTCTGCCCATTCCCTTTGTGACCACTAAGCTATTGGAACAGAGATTTAAGTGACCATACCTGGAAAATTTTACCAGTTTCACAGAATTACTGCCAGAAACTGACTAAACAAACAACTACAGCAAGCAGTCACAACAAACCATGGATTCAGGAAAATCTGATTTCAGACTGGCCACCTTAAAATATTCAAAGGATCCAGTTTTCAGAGCATGCAATGGAAGAAGGAAGAATATCCCACATACAAGGGAAAAAAGTGATATAAATGAAACTTTAGGAAACCCATATTTTGAACTTACTAGGTGTGATGGTTAGGCTATTGTGTCAACATGGCCAGGTAATTATGCCCAGTTCTTTGGTCAAGCAAGCACTGAACTAACTGTAATACAAGGGCATTTATGAACTTTAGTCACCATTGACCTTACTGTAGTAGTAAATCATAAGTAGCTGGTTATAATTACATCAGTCAGGGAGATTGCCATCAGCAATGAGTGACACTTGACCCAATCAGTTGAATCCCTTAAAAGGGGAAGTGATTCCAGCATTGAGAGAATTTCCCAGCTCATCTTTGGACAGCCAACATCTCCCAGAATGCATCAAGAATCTTCACTGGACTTTTTCCAGACCTCCTGGTTGCAGCCTGCCTGCAGAACCTGAACTTGTGTATCCCCATGGCTGCATGAGAAACTCTGATAAGTCTCTTACTATTGACAGATATCCCTTGTTGATTCTGTTTCCCTAGAAAACCCTGACTAATACACTGCAAAGATTACAAATTACCAAATTTTATATACTTTTCCATTTTTTTAAAGAAGGTATTTAGATTACATAAATGATATATAAGAAATATAGGGGATTCCCATATGCCCTGTTCCTCATTCCTCCCACATTTTCCCACATTAACAGCATCCTTCATACATGTGGTACATTTTTGAAAATTGATGAACACATTTTGGAGCATTGCCTATAATGCTATATAGGCATTATATATGGATTATAGTTTCCTATTGTAGTTTACACCATGTCCTGCACAATTTTGTAAGTTTTGACAGGATATATGATGGCCTGTATCTGTCATTGCCATTAAATTCAGGACAATTCCCAAGTCTGGGAAATGCCCCCATATTACACCTATTTTTCCCTCTCCCTCCCCTCAGGACCTCCAGTGGCCACTGCCTTCTCATGAAGGGTAAAAGTTCTTCCGTTGCCAGAATCACATTGTCTATAGTAGAATACCAGTAAGTTTACTCTAGTCCATCATTCATTCCCCAATCCTGAGGATTCTGGGATGGTGAATCCACTACATCCTTTAATTGGGAGGGGTCTTAGATACCATGGGGTAGATGGATGGGACTATCTTGGTTGCAGTTGCACACACTGTGTAGCTTGGGATGGTCCTTGTCCATCATTATCTCCTTTTTAGTTCTCCTGGATGAGTCCAATGAACTGGAGAGTAGGTGTTGCAACTCTGTTGAGATTCAGGCCTCAAATGGCATATGGATAGCCCAAAGATTTACATACCCTTATCAACTCTAGTACTAACTATAGGTTCAGGTAGAAGGGGCAGAAAAGTCACGTGTAGGGAAACCACAACTGAGTCCACCTCTGTCACACTGGGGAGTATAAGTTCAATATAGTGCCCTCTGGCATGATGCCAGGCCTGAGCTGTCTGCCCTGCCTATAGTGTCTGGATGTCTCCAGAGCCCTCAGGAGCCCTAATGTTTGAGGCAGTGTTTACTTTGGCAGTCAATGAGATCATGCTGAAGCATAACCTCTGGAATGACCTCCTGACTCACTTTGAAGTCTCTTACCTTATAAACTCATTTGTCTTTACCCTTTCCCCCTTTTGGTCAAGGTCTTTCTCCTCCTAGCATTGATAGTTGGTGCTTGGTAGTAATCCATCAGTGCCAGGGAGGCTCATCCTTATGAGTCAAATCCCATGCTGGGAGGAAGGTAATGCATTTATATATTGAGTTTGACTTAAGAGAGGCCACATTTGAGCAACAAGGAGTCTCTCAGGAGGTAACTCTTAGGCACCCTATAATACTATGCTAAGTTTCAATTTCAGAAGTGAAGTTTCATAAATACAGTCATCACTTTCAAGGGCTTGCTATCAGTCCATCCTTCTTCACTAGTCACTGTCTCTGTACTTGGGGGATTCTTGCTGCCCCATTCAAGAATGTGGCATGCTCCCCAGAATGGGAATTTGATATTCTTTCAGTTGTGTGTAAATCTCTGCCCATTGTGACAATGCCCCATGAATACTTACGTACATTTATATGCCTTATAGGTTTGCCCCAGGTCACCCTCCTCCCATGCATCCCCCATTACTGACACCCTACAGTAATCATCCTCTCCTGCCACAGTTGTAACCCTTCTGTGATCCAGAACTTCTTCAGACATGAAACCAACACAATAATCAAATACAATTAATAGGAAAATGATATAATGATAGTTTAAAAATTATCAATGAAAATACAAAAAAATACCTTTAAAATTTGAAATGAGGAAAAGTAAAATAAATTTTAAAAATTTAACATGTCTTTCATCATTGTAAGATGTGTTGTATTGTGTGTTAAGTGACATTTTCTTCTGTTTATTCCCCCAGGGTGTTATTTATTTTTGTTTTGTCTTCAGAGAAGCTTTTATTACAGTAAATTCACATACAATGTATAGGAGATTCCATATACCCAACATCTTCCCCTTTTTCCTCTATTGAAGGCATTTACATGTGGATGATACATTTGTTGTAATTGATGTACAGATATTGAAACATTGCTACTAACCATGGTCAGTGATTTACATTATGGTTTACATTTGAAACCATAGTCCTTTATAAATTTTGATGAAATTTAACATGGTCTTCCATCACCCCAAAAATGCCCCATATTCCATCTATTTTATTCCTTCCTTCCCCTACCTGGAAGAACAAGTTTCAGAGTTACTTACAACATTTTGGGCTTTACATACTGTTCTGTCCTCCCCTATGAGGCACCACCCTAGCTTTCGAGAGATTCCCTCCTTTCTATTTGATAAGCACAGCAGAACTCCCCAGGATGGGAGTCCAACACCTTCCCACTCATTATATGGCCCTGCACCCACTGATACAACACACAATTGACAAGATGAACTCTCACTCCCTAGATGCCTACCCCAGGTGCACCCTGTCCTGCATCCTCCCTACATCCAACTCTGTAAACTGGTAATCCCCCTTGCCATACTTGGCAAAATAACATTCCCAACATTGTAGTTTCAATCACATACCTACAAATCCCCAGTGTTCACCTGCTCCCTCCCCCATCATTCCCCCATTTCCATTGACAGTCCAACCAACCCTCCCCTCCCTAACCCTTCACAAACCAGCACCTACCTAATGGCATCACTGCTGATACAACACTGTCATGCCCTTCCACTGTACAACTACTCCTATACACCTTACCATAGGTTTCTCTCATATGGGCCTTGGCTCACAATCTTCTGCTCCCTTTCTATCTCCTGTAAACCTATCTTCCAGGCTCTAGCTCTGTGAGTTTTCTTAATTTGTTTAATTCATATCAGTAAGGTCATGTAATATTTGTCCTTCAGTGCCTGGCTTGCTTCACTTAACATAAGGTCTTCAAGATTCATCCATGTTATCCCATGTGTTAACACTGCATTCTTTCTTACAGCTGAGTAATATTCCATTGTATACATATATAGCACAATTTGTGTATCCATTCCTCTGTTGATGGACATTTAGTTCCCATCTTTTGGTAGTAGTGAATAATGCCACTGTGGACATTACTGTGCTCTATCTGTTCTTGTGCTTGTTTGTGCATTTCTTGTTCTCATTCACATCCCTAGTTCCTCCTGAAATTTTTTGGGTCTTTTTATCTATCTGTCCTGATTTCAGCTGTCCTGTCTTCTGCTTTGCTGATTCTTTCCTCTGCCAGTTCAGATGTGTTGTTTGTACTTCTAGGGTATTTTTGATTTCTTGCATTATGCCATTCATCACCATCAGGTCTTTTATCTTTTTATGTATATTTACAATTTCTTCAGTATGTTCCCACAGTGACTTCTTAATATCCTTTATCTCTTCCTTCACTTCATTAATTTCACTCATGATATTTGTTTGGACACCGTTGATTAGTTCCCCATTTTGTATCTTCTCCTGTTTTTCAATTTGTTCATTGGAGTGGGCCGTGTCTTCCTGTTTTCTTAGTATGGCGTGTAATTTTTTGTTGTGTCTAACCATCTGTTTATCTTGATGAGCTATTTTGTTTCTTTGCATTCACCAAGGATTTTTTTTTCTTGGTTCCTCTCATTCTATATCCTTGCAGTTGTCTCTGTTCCCTTGTAAAAAAAAAAAAAGGCTCAGAGAAAAGGAAAGAGATAAGCAAAGGAGAATAGTATTAATCATAAAACATACAAGAGGAACTGTACAAAAGTTTGGAAACTAAGTAATATGAGTAAAATTCATAACAAATACAAAGGAATAAGAATAAAGAGTTGGGATTGAAAAAACTAGAAAAAAATAGAATGAATTTGAAGACTTAGACAGATGAGGAAAAAAATAAAACAAGAAACAAAATAGAAAAAAAATAATGAATTGAAAGACTAAGCAGATGAGAAGAGAATAGAAAGGGGAAAAAAGAAGACAAAGAAAAAGAAACATAAAGACCAAAGAAGAAGTGGTGGAATGAAAGAAAATCAACAGAAGCTGGAAGACAGAAAAATGAAGGAAAGAAGAGAAAGTAGGTTGAAAAATTAGGTAAAAGAATGAAGGAAACAAAAGGTAAAAGAACAAATAAGAAATGAAAGAGTAACAACCCAGGAAGAGCAGCCTTCCCTCTTAGGCCCCTAGGGACCTCCCAAGACTGCTGGTGCTCATCAGTCACTCACCCTGCAGCCTGCCCTCTGCAGGTGATGTAACCAGTTTTAGTGAATAAAAGAAAAAAGAAAAAAGATCCCAAACAACCATAAAACAAAATAATAGAAACACAGTCTGTGAGTTCCTATCATGAGGTGCTAGCTGGGTGCCTTACTCTCTCTAGATCCCTTCTCTTAGGAGGTACCAAGGTTTGAACCAGGTACCTATGTGCAAGGTAGGCATTTCCCTCTTTTTCTACAGCAGCTCTACAAGCTAAATAGGCAACAAACACCTCAATCTTCATATTAAGGTGGTGGTAAAAATAAAGTGATCTTGATTCCATTGGGAATCTTAGGTTTTCATAAAACAATAGAAAAAGTAATTTTTCCTGTATTGTTAAAATAAACTACCTGTTAATGTAAGCAAGGTAATTATATATTGTAAGAGATTTTCTCTGAGATAGTTTCCAAAATCACTTTGGTAACTTATGTATGTAAATAGAATGTTTTATTATTATGGAAAAAGAAAGTAGTTATGCCCTAAAATAAAATAACTGGTTATTAAGAAAAAGTAAAGTGTGGGACAAATCCTGAATGAATACAGAAAGTTCGAAAGGTTCATGGAAAAATAATTTTTATGGTTAAAGTTGAGTAAGATTTGATGGGTCTATTTATAAAAATTTAAAAGCTTTAATATCAAATCTAATGATGTAAAGCTAAAATTTTGTTCTTTCTCTATTAATGTGACAAAGTTTCTTAAGCTGTTAGTCTGTTTTAGTAGAAGTTGATAGAGTTTTTCTCCTGAATAACACGAAGAAACAAACACAACAAAAAAGAAAGTTTATCTGGCTCTTCCTGCCCCCATTTCCCTTAGGCAGGTGGACTTCTAACAGTTTTCAGTGGCTGGACTAGTTAGATGCCTGTCTCTGCCCCCTCCTTGGCCAAGTTCCTCTCCCAAGGTGGCTGGGTCTGACAGCTTGCCTGAGCAGATTCCCCCTTTCCTTTCCCCAGGGCCACCTCAATGCTGGCTGGTGTCCTCCCTGAGATTCAAAGGTGGCTCAGGTTCCCAAATGGCAGAAAGGAAACCACTCTCCACCCTTCACCAGGGCTCCCTTCCTCCAGGGAATGCTTCCTCCCACTCAGCTGGCCTTTGAGAGCAGGGGGTCCACACAGGCTATTTGCCTTGATGGTGGGACTTATCCACCAACTTGTCCAGCCACAGGGCTGAGCACCTCATGGTTTTCCCTTGGGATCTTTGTCTCTTTGTCCAGCTCCCTCCTTAATGATGCCTGCATGCCTGCAGCCTCCTGCTCTGTGGATTCCCCAAACAGCTCACTCAGGTTAGGCCCTGCCCTTTCTCTACCATTTTTGTGAAAGAACTCAGCAGTGCCCACCTCCATTGATGCCATTTTCCCAGACTAGTCTCTTAATTACCAATTTTTAATCTGCTCAGTGAGTAAAAGGAAAACATGAGAAGGATGTCTCACCAAATAGAGACTATAAATAAACAGCTAAGAAGTATAAAATCAACTGAAATAGAAATTCTGGAGGTGAAAAGTATAATCTGTGATAATGAGAACTTCTCTAGAGGTGGTCAACAACAGTAGTTCCCCTGGCTAAAGACCTGAACCACTCTCTGAGCAGCCTGGAGTTGTGCACCTTCCTGTTTCAGTCCTTCCTCACCCAGATCATGTTCATTCCATAAGATGTATCAGTGAGACTTTCTAGGTTTCTTATGAACTTTACTGGTCACTAGTGATGTTGAATGAATGTTCATACCCTTGCTCATGCTTAACTCACTGCAGATCCTATGACTTAAGGTCTAGGGGGAGGGAGGTGGTCAATTCATTTTTTTAAGAGACCTTTACTTCCTTCTGAGAACCCAAGACTGCACCCAGTGTGAATGAAAGTCCCCCAAAGGAGAGATACTGATGTGGGCTATGGGTGAGAGGCTCTTTGTCTCTTCAGAGATAACCTTAAACTATCTGTGACTTGTGGGTGTGGGATGATAAAAGGTTGCAGTCCTGCCCTTGGTGAGCAGGAAACAGTTTAACAAAGCAAGGTCTATAAACTTTAAGTATTCAGGGGAAATGCAAACAAAATATGCTAAAAGCTTATCGAATGCCTGAGGTCCATGCTAAAAGCTTACCTAAGAAGTGGAAATATATGCTGATTCAAGCCTATTGAGAACTGAAACAAAAGGACCATTTGGCCTTTACTCTCTGTATAAAAGGGACTAAAAAATCTTGTTGGGGCTCGGGATTGAAACGGAAAGGGATTGAAATGGAAAGTTCCCTGAGTCCAGCCTGCTGTCAATAAACCATTTTTCCTTCTCAAAATCATTCCTGAGTCCTGGCCTCTCTATACTCAAATAATTGAACCTCTCAAATTCTACAACAATACAGCTCTATACTCAGAGATATTCCACATTCTTGCCTCTGAGTCCCCATTAAACTTACAGGAAGATAGTGGCCCTCCATTAACAAGGAGAATTATAACCCAAATTTCTGTGAACCCCAATGTCCCTGAGGATCCTGCAAATTCTTAGGTCAACCAGATCTCAAGGAAAGACCTCCTGATGTTACATAAATTAACCTATCCCAATCTCACAAAGGAGAAAGATGATTGTTTTGACTCTTCAAGACAGTAATTGATGCCATTTAAATTTGACAATCAGTTTTTCCAGTTCTGCAAAAAGAATAATGGCTGCTGGGATTTTTTAAACTATTATATTGATCTGTAGTTTCCTGTAGGTAGTATTGATATTAGAACATTACTGAGTCTTACCATCCTTGAACAAATGATGTCTTACCATATGTTTAATGCAGGTATGTTTGCTAGTGTTCAAGTGTTTCACCCTTTCATTAAATTCATTAGGTATTCAATTTGTTAGTGGATAATTAAATGGACTTCTAAAAAAATCCTTTGCTGTATTATAAAACCTTTTTTGTGTATCTTATACATGACAAGTTTGCTTTATTGTAAAATTATTGTAAAATTAGTATTGTGGGTTCTTTGGAATTTGTTTTTATAAGATTATGTCATCTGTTTGTAAGGATAGCTTTCCTTCTTCCATTCCAATCTTGCGGCAGCTTGCTCGGTCAGTAGAGGTGGGGTCTGGCTGCGGATGAGGGGTCGGTCCAGCTCAGGATGAGGGGTCAGTCCTACTTGGGACGAGGGATCGGTCCCGCTTGGGACGAGGGGTCGGTCTCACAGGGGTTGTGCGGTTCAGCTGATGGGGTCACCCGGAGAAGCAGGCGATGAGGGGGTTGCCCGGAGAAGCAGGCAACGAACTGGGGACAAGGGAGTCCAGGCCCTTGTCGGGGGTTCTCAGGACTGGAGGGCGCATGGCAGAAGAACTACCGTGGAGACGAGGTAAACACGCAGGTCCACTTTATTGTGGGAGAGGCAACAGTTTTATAGGGGCTGGGGAAGGCTGATTGGTCGAAGCCACACCCTGTTCTGATTGGTTGCCGGAGAAAGGTCAGTGGGAGGTGCTGGATGGGGGAGGGGTGGTGGTTAGGGATTGGCTGTCGCTGTTGCTGGGGGAAGGGGCAGGGTTTAGGGATTGGTGGCTGCTGTTGCTGGGGTGGAGGGCAGACTTGAGTTTTCCGCCCACGCCTGGCTGTTGCTGCTGTTAGGGGGAGGGAAAAGGGCAGACTGGATTTTTCCGCCCATGCCTGGCTGTTGCTGCTGTCGGGGGAGGGGAAAAGGGCAGACTGGAATTTTCCGCCCTGCGCCTGCGCAGGGAGAAAGAAGAAGGATGCCGCCCCACAGGCATCGTGTGGTGCCATCCGGGAGGAGGGGCGGCCATGGAAGCATGGCTGCTGAGAAGGGGAGACCCGAGGGCACTCTGCGCCCATGCCAAGCTCCCTTCAGGGGTGGCGGTGAATCCGACCAGCCACCCTATTTTGGGGGCAGCGGCTTGGCCTGCCGCGGCTGCTCCCCCGCCAGGCCAGCAAACCACACTTCAGCCCAAGGGGTGACCGCACAATCTGAATGACTTTATTTCTTTTTCTTACCCAACTGCTCTGGCTAGACTTCATAGGCAAGATTTTCAGGATTTCACTATTGAGTATTATGTTAGCAGTGAGTTTTGTAGATGCAGGTATATGAACAGAGTAGAATGACTTCCACAAATGTCCCTCTGCTTTGTAAGCAGTAGAAAGTTCCCAGGTGATAGCATCCTGTGAGTGCATTTATGAAATCCTGGAATGTGAGTTAATTGTAGCATACCTACAATTTTATGGTTTTGAAGAACTGAATTCTTTCTAATGTCCACGTGTTCAAGTTTTAATAATCCGCTCATGATAAAATATGCCTGAAACATTTTGATGTGTTCTTAAGTTTTAAAATTCAGTAAAGCATATCAAATGAATTTATTCTTTCTAGAGGTTATTAAGAAAACAGTACTATTAATAGGTCAAGGACAAGTATTAAAGACAATCCTTGGGGGCCATGGGAATACCAAGATTCCTTCAGGGATGTTGGTGTATGTGCCTGATGATAAGTTTAAAGCCATATGGTGGTGATATTGTAGTCCATATAAATGACACTGAACCCATGTGATTGTGAATCAAAATAATAGAAATTTTTAAAAAATTGCTGATATGAACTGCCATTGCTAACACCAAATATGTATGAAAATAGATTGATTTAAAATGAAATAAAAAGGAAGTTAACTCTGAAGTCAACTCAGATAAAGTGTAAAAACAAAGAAATTTACATATATAAGAAATATAAGAAACTAAAACCTAATGAGTATAGGAATAATATGTATATAAATATTCAAAAATAAGTTAATTCAGTAATGAAATACAATGCAAGTTATATATTTGAAAATAACAGATAATTGGTTTTAAAAATACATAACCATTTATGGAGAATGACTTGATTTTGGCAAAGTGGTAATTCATGTTTCACTTGCTAAAAGGAATATTCAGTAGTCACATGGAGGAAAAAAATACACAATGATGGGTGCAATAGAGGTAATGAGAGTGACGATGCATTTTTAGGAGTGGTAAAAGTACAGAATCCAGAAATATCGGGAAGAAAGCTTCCATGCTTTAAAAAAAATTTCATAATACATCTAGACACAGAAACAGTTCTGTGTTGTTGGAAAAGGTATTTTGAATCTCACTTCTGTCTATAATTTTTTAAAATCATGTGAAAATCAAAAGAAAAAATTCATGTTATTTTCAAAGAATATAGTGAGAAAAGGAGTAAGTACAGAATAACCCCAAATGAATGAAAGCTCTTTATCATGATTTATATTATGTACTGAAATATACTTTCTCAAAAGAAGATACGAGGCACTAAGAAAATGAAACAATATTTGAGAAGACATTATAAATTATTTATAAAACAAAAAATGAATGGGGAGAAATTAGGCAGTAAGAAAATTGGAAAAATATCAGTTCAAACTTGAAATGTAATATATATGAAATAGAGTGACAACGCTTAAGTAGAAAGAGAAGGTAATAAGTGGAAAGTGCTGAAAAGATATTGAGTGTAGAATGTTAAAGATTTGAAAGAGAAGTCAACAGGTGAGTGTGATGGTTATGTTAATATGTCAACTTGGCCAGAATGTGTGCCCACTTTTTTGGTTAAGCAAGCACTGGGCTAATTGTAATGTAAGGGCATTTGTGGATTTAAGTCATCAGTGAGTTTACTGCATAGATGGCTGATTATGTCTACAGTCTACCAGGGAGATTGCCTTCAGCAATGTGTGATGCTTTATGTAATCAACTGAATGCCTTAAAAAGGGGAAGTGATTCAGCATTGAGAGAAAATTTCCCAGCTCCTCTTTGGACAGCCAGCGTCTCCTGGGAACTTCGTGGGACTTTCATCAGAGCCCCTGGCTTTGCAGCCTGCCTACAGAATCTGGATTTGTGCATCCCCACTATACATGAGAGAATTTTATAAGATCTCATAATCTTTACAGATATCTCCTGTTGATTCTGTTTCCATAGAGAACCCTGAGTTAATACAATGAGGAATGGTATAGAATGTCTGAACCAGAAAACCAGTTGAAAGACTTGAAAGAAATACTAAAAATTACAATTCCTTTGTTTGATATGAAATTCTTTGAAGCTGCATATCAAAAGTGCACACTGAGCACTGACTAAGAAAGGCTAAATGCAAGGCATATTTTAGGAAAATTACCCATTAAAGAAAATATAAAAATCCTTATACATGCATTATACAAAGTAATTACTATTTCATCAACATTTTTGAGAACAATATTTTGTGCCAGATGCAAATGGGGCAGTATATTTGTGGAAAGCAATATTTGTGGTTTTATACCCAGCAACACAGAAATGTAATAAAAAAAGGCATTGACCACTGGGTGGACTGGGAGAGAGTGTAAACTACAATTTAAATCATTATCATGTGGTGCAGCAGTGCTCCAAAATGTATTCATAAAGTGCAGTGAATATCCCATGATGATGAAAGAGGTTGTTGATGTGGAAGGAGTGGGGTGAGGGGAGTGGGGGGTATATGGGGACCTCATATTTTTTGAATGTAACATTAAATAAATAGAGAAAAAACAGCAAAAAATTCATTGAAACTCAATTATCCTACTAGACATGTTCCATGTGAGTGAACAGAGTTCAGTAAATGAAATTACTGAAATTCATTGACAGGAGGATGGATGATACACACTCAATTTGCCATTATTCAACTAACAATGAAGATTCTAGGAGTGAGAGTATGAATTGGGAGCCATTTTGGAGACCAAATATAATTCATATAGTGCTAACTTTGTTTAGGGTGCTTATCTATATATATACATGTATTAAAGATACAAATATTGTTTAATAAGTAAAATTAAATTAACCTCTTTCTGAAACAGCTAATCTTTTGAAGTAAAACTGAACTGTCATTAATTTGACTCATTCTGAGTGGAGTAGAAGAGTGAGTACTGAGGCATCTCCAAACACTGTGAGATCTCCAGCTCCTCTTAGCCTCAAACTGGGGCCTCTAGTCAAGGTCTCTGCAGCTGTCAGTTGTAGGATCTGCAACACAAATACAGAATCTGGAATACCTGAGGTGGGTTGCAAGACCCAGAAGGCACCTCAGACCCTGGAGAAGTGACCTTAGGTCCCTGATACCCCTGGGAGCCAGATCCAGGAGGCATTGAATTCCTATTGCTGCTCTTTGCAGAGGGTGCTGTCTGTGACAAAGATTGTCTAGAAATTTCCAACAGAGTTCAGTCATGAAAGATTCACATTAAAAAAAAACCTTCCGGAAACGGACTTTGGCCCAGTGGTTAGGGCGTCCGTCTACCACATGGGAGGTCCGCGGTTCAAGCCCCAGGCCTCCTTGACCCACGTGGAGCTGGCCCATGCGCAGTGCTGATGCGCGCAAGGAGTGCCGTGCCACACAGGGGTGTCCCCCGCGTAGGGGAGCCCCACGCGCAAGGAGTGCACCCATAAGGAGAGCCGCCCAGCGTGAAGGAGGGAGCAGCCTGCCCAGGAATGGCGCCGCCCACACTTCCCGTGCCGCTGACGACAACAGAAGCGGACAAAGAAACAAGACGCAGCAAACAGACACAGAAAACAGACAACCAGGGGAGGGGAGGGGAATTAAATAAATAAAAATAAATCTTAAAAAAAAAAAAAAAAACAAACCTTCCTTTTCCTAATCAACAGTTTCATTCTTAATCAAACACAAAGCTTACCTGTCATTTTCCATTTTTAAAAAGTTATACTGTGATACCAAAAACAAATTTTCTTACATTAATATGTTCCAAAATGTAGATATTATAAAACACTCCTCATTATAGTATAATAGAGTTATTTTAATAATTGCAATCTTTAATAAGGGGAAATGAGTAATGCGAAATCTCCCTTGCTTCTCTCATCCCAAGTTAGCTCTGCAGGGAAATTTCCTTCAGGTTTTGTTTCTTTGACTTCTACATACATAGAGAAATCTTGAAGACCTTCATCTGTAGAAAAGGTGCATGAACTAATCTGGTATCTGGGTAGAGAACTGCAGAGGCTGAGAACCCCATGTCTTGGGCAACTGAGAGGTCTCAGTGAGAACAGATGGCCACAGTAGCTACCCTTCTTGCTTAAGAGGGACCTCAGAGCATCACTGTTCTTGTTGGATCAAGTCAGGTCCAGCCATAAAGTCATGATTTCACCCTCACCTTGACTCCTAGGGAAGTGAACTCATTTGTGAATAGGGCTGTTAGATCTTATTGGTGTAAGTGATGCCAGTCTGCTACAGGGTGGCTTTAGTCCTTTATGCATGGAGTCCTGAAGAGAGCAAGTCTAGAGAAATTCATGAGCAGGAGCAGAGGGGACAAATATAAAGAGATGATAGGTGATGGAGGGAGAAGTGGAGTTATGGATTGCTGGCAAACTGCCACCAGCTTGAGGGAAATCATGGCCATGCTCACACCTAGAGTTTACTTCTAACCTCTGAAACTTTTAGGCAGTCAATTCCTGCATATACACCAATTAGCCAGTGGTATTGGGTAAAGCAGCCCTGGCAAACTAACAATCTAACTCAACCTTTTCCCTTGAGACCTGACTAGGTGGCACTCAATGACACTCCACTTTATCCACCACACTCAATAATAGAGAGGGGAAGAGCTGGTGGACTTTAAGGGGATTGGGAGGGCAAACTCTGTTCTTAAACTGGGCTAGAGCTCTCTCCTCTTAACTAAGGAGCCATAGCTGAGCAAATTAGGACTTCTGTGGAATGGGTTTCTAGTCCCTAGGGTGAGGGTCTCAGGGCATCCTTCACCTGCCTGCACTTATTTTCACCATCCAATTCTCACCTCTATCTCCATGCTCCCACACTTGCAGTCTCTTCAGTAAGCTCCTCAAGAAGGCTGGATTTCCTGAAGTGTCAAGAGAAAGTAAAGAATCAGTGGAGTGTTAGTTGACCTGTTTCCCTTCTCCTCCTCATTCTACCCACACCACACTCAACATTTCCTCTTCTTGTTCTTCTCTTTCTACATCTTGGATGCCATCTGTGCTTTCCAGGAACAGACAATTGACATAAAGAGACTCCTTCTCCTCCTCAAAGAGTGTAGACAGCTGCAGGGAGGAGAGCAGACTTGCATTTCCAGAGCTGCATGTGCAGCATCACTACTGTGAGGGGATAGCCCAGCCCAGAACCAACTTCACAGAGTCCCCTTCCCCATAATGGAGATCCAGGCTTCTGATCCCAGCACAGCTACTTGTCTGGCCTATCTGGATTCCATGAGTTGATTCATGGTGCAGAGTAGGTTGAAAAATCAGTGTAATGTAGAAATATAGTAGGTAGGAAGTTGAAGACATGTTTTAAAAACATTGTCATTGGTATGAACTCATCTTCCTGGAAGAGACCTTCAAGATAATTATATAAAGAATGGATAAAAGAAGAGCTACAAAGAAATGCTTACAGATAAGAAACAGATTTTAAAAATAGGGAGAAAGGAAATAAATTACATGCAAGTTGCCATTCTCTATGTCTGAATCTTCTTCGTCTGTGAAAAATGCTTCTGAATGCACAATGCTGTAACGGTGATGGGGTGGCCTTGCAAAAGGAAAGGAGAAAGTTCAGGTTGAAAGGGGAGCTCAAGCCCCTCTTGTTGATGTCATAACATGACATGCACCTAGAATACAATTCTGTCCTCATCTCATCCTGGTTTTGAGCTTCAATTGCTTCTCTTCTGCCTTGTGGGGTTTGCCTAAGATATAGGGTCTGTGTTCTAGACCTCACATGCTCTAATTTTAGGGAGAAATGCTCTTATCTGCCTTGAGCACTAAGAAAGCAGTCAGTGTCTCCTTGTCTTTCTAAGCATGCTATTGCTTTCCTTCCCATTTTCCTGGCTCAGAACCTCCCTGCCTCTTTTCTTTCTCCTAATTAGTGCTTATTTGCTTTAATTTCCATTCGTGTTGTTCCATAGGAGAAAATGGAGGAATGATCAAGTGTATATTGTTGTCTTCTCCAGTCAATAAATTATTCACTTACCAATTCACCCATCTCCAGGGGCAACTCTCTGCAACCTGGAGTTGAATCAGATCCTGGGGAAGAGAGCTACCACCCACCTCACAAACCAAGTGGCTGTCAAGTGCCTGGGATGACCTTAGGAATTGGGCAGACCTTTGTCCTCTCAATGCCCCCATAGGTTTCCTAACCCTTTTGGGTGGATGAACACAAGATTAGAGGTAACTTGCCCACATTCCCTTGTCCTGCAATTGACATAATAGGGTTTATGCAGGATGCATGGGCAATTAAAGAAGTGACTTCATCAAGCCTCTCTAGGACTGGGTACCTTGGGTGCTTTGACAAGCCTGGGGAAAGGTATAGGGAGGGACACACATGTTGTTTGAAGGACAT
This sequence comes from Dasypus novemcinctus, assembly GCF_030445035.2. Taxonomy (NCBI): domain Eukaryota; kingdom Metazoa; phylum Chordata; class Mammalia; order Cingulata; family Dasypodidae; genus Dasypus; species Dasypus novemcinctus. The sequence goes on along the minus strand of NW_026688168.1, from coordinate 344,649 downwards.
AGCAGAGATGCCTGGCAGCAGCACTGGTTTAGGGAGGAGCAGGGAAGCTGTCATCCTGCTGCCCAGAGATTTTCTCTTGGGCCTGCTCAATTCCAGGACTCCAGCTGAGTAGGATTTGGAGAGCCAGTGTGTGAAGCCATCCAGCAGCCCATTCACAGAAGTCCTACAAAAACCTGCTAGGGTTTTTTAGCACTGAAGGGGCAGCTGGAATCAAGCCTTTCTTGAATGTGATGAAATGTAGGTTTAATTCCTAATCCAGCATTTTGGATTTGGCACCAGGTATAACTACTGATCTGGAATCCTCTCCATTAGATCCTTTCTTGAGAATTGTTACCTACCTGGATTGTCGTCATCTTTGCTTCTGGTGGAGATGTACCTCTGATCCACAAGTCAGTCTTTTAGGAACACAAGCATCCATAGGAACATTATTAAAATAAGGCCTCCACCCTCTCTTCTCTACCTGAGGCTGTGCTGGCTACCATAGGAATCCCAGCTCCCTAGCCTGGGTCCTGAGACATTCCCTGTGTTCTCTGGAGTCCCAGGCCTCCAACAAGATGTTGCAAGCAGTTTGCAAATGTGGAAGAAGAGGTGAAGGAATCAGCCCTCAACTTCTCACTGCCTCATTTAGCTCAAAAGTTACAGCATTCTTCTCAAATCTTATCACCCTGAAATGTTGACTGGACACACATACTAAGGTGAGTACAAAGAATGGACCTAGTGCTAGACTCTGGGTAGCTGTCCTGGAGATCATTTTACAAGGGTGAATATGTTCTCTCTATTGTCCATATCATTACTACTAGCACAAATGGATACTGGGCTTTTGAAAATTTGCAAAAATTGCAATCTGCTATACATGCACTGACCCTGTGGGGCTCAGGACCAGGAATTAAAATAGGAAATGTTGACAAATTCATACTAGAACTTTAGAGACCCTGCCAGGCAGAAGAGGCATGAAGAAAGTATGTGGTTTAGGAATCTAAGCCTCTAATATCTCCAGTGCCTGGGTCTGTTTTCACTAGATGTGCAGCTCTGAATACTTTGTACATCTTCTCAAGTCTTCCCTGTCTCATATGTTAATGAATGGCCACATATGTCTGTTTTCATTTCATCATGTGCCACTCTGGTGCACACAGACTAATGCCAAAGAAAGAGAACACAGCTTCTCAGGAAACATAATTGTTGTCTTACCTGGAATAGCCGCAGCTTTCACCACACCCCAATTCTCCTTCCTACCAGGAGGCTATAATCAGGGACTTCTTGAGACTAAACTAGCATGGAAGACCCCCCCTTTTTTTTTTTTCACTATGTGGATTTTTTTCCTCAGCTAGTGAGATTTCAGAATACTTACCATTGTTGCTTTCTCTATGGGCTGGCTGCAATTACAAAGAAAATATTGGAGGGACAGATGCTGGACATTATATATCCTGGCATAACCCACTGAATGTACTGGGGGAGAGTGTGAACTACAGTGTGAACTATAATCCATGTGGTGCAGCAGTGTTCCAAGATGTATTCACCAAATGCAATGGATGTGCTGCAGTGATGAAGGAAGTTGTTGACTTTGGAGGAGGGTGTATGTTGGAGGTATGTGGGAACCTCATATTTTTTTTTGTTTTTTTTTTAAAGATTTATTTATTTAATTCCCCCCCCCTCCCCTGGTTGTCTGTTCTTGGTGTCTATTTGCTGCGTCTTGTTTCTTTGTCCGCTTCTGTTGTCGTCAGCGGCACGGGAAGTGTGGGCGGCGCCATTCCTGGGCAGGCTGCACTTTCTTTCACGCTGGGTGGCTCTCCTTACGGGGCGCACTCCTTGCGCGTGGGGCTACCCCACGTGGGGGACACCCTTGCGTGGCAAGGCACTCCTTGCGCGCATCAGCACTGCGCATGGCCAGTTCCACACGGGTCAAGGAGGCCCGGGGTCTGAACCGCGGACCTCCCATGTGGTAGACGGACGCCCTAACCACTGGGCCAAAGTCCGTTTCCCTTATATTTTTTAATGTAACATTTTTTGTGGTCTGTGTCTACAAAAAATACAATAAAAATAAATGCTCATTAAAAAAAAGAAAACACTGTAAGGATCAGAACTCACTGTATAGTGATATCAGAAGCTTATGTCCACTTGGTGACTTTAGAATACAGGATGGGAAAGAACTCAAGGAAAGGAGACACATCAGGAAAAGACAGAAGCTTGTCCTGGATGATGTATCTCTCAAGTCCATTTTGATTACTAAGTCCAAAATTTTTAACCCAAGTAGAATATATTTTTCTACCATATAGTTAATAACTTCATGCTGCCTTTTGTGATTTTACCCTTGACATAGTGATTAGCTAAGAGATGCCCACTGATCACTGACCCACCAGACATTTGTACTTCCCACCTCTAGTGCACAGGATCAAATTTTCATGTCTGAATTAGATGGGAAAAGGAAGAAATGAAGAATGGCTCAGTTCTAACTCAGATGAAGAAAGTTGACCTCACCTTGAAGTAAATGGTGTATGCTCTCTGCCCTGACACTTAGAAACTATTCCAGCTGGCCTTCAGGAGGATCTTGGAGGACACGGAGTCACAGTCAGTACCTTGGGTGTGTTCCTCCTGGATTGGTCATGAGGCCTTATTTGGAGCAGGGATTAGGGTCTATGAGGCAGGTAATCAGCAAGTACAAGTGAGCTGCTGAGGAGAGGAAGAACCACACCATGGAGGGGCAGCAAGCAAGGGAAGCTGTCACTGGTGTTTAGCAGGAAATAACCCTGCAAAGGGAATAAAATGCAGCAGTTTGTTCAATGAGAGATTCTTACCACTCCTCCTGCCCCTTTTGAAGCCCAGTGTTATAGTTTGACCATTGACTGAGCAAATATATGTAAAGTGTGCAATTGTGGTGGAGTATGAGCAAAATCCCAAACCACCTAATGGGAATACAGCTGCTTCCAAGTACTGTAGTACATGGCCATTTGTCTTCACCTTAAACAGAAGCTCATCCCTATTTCTTATGTCCCAGTGGAAGCTGAAAGCAGGCTTCTCTCCACAATAAAGTAAGCATGAAAAACCTTGTGGTTAAATTATCTAGATTTTTTTTTCTTAACGTGTAATCAATACCACCATTTGCACTTACTCCTGAAGCCACTTACAATTAGAGAAATGAAAACACTGAGGATTGGACCATGCTGTTTATGTTTGCACAAATACTCTGTTGCTTCCTTTAGAAAAGCTGATGGTAAAAAGTGGTCCAGTGAAATCCCCGTAAAGTAACTGTAACAGATGTGTGGAAATGCACAGGATTTTCCTGTTTGATCCATCTCTCCTGTCTATTTAGGTTGGAAATAAAATCTTAATCCTACGAGGAAAAACTAGCCCTGTATCATACAGGTGATTCCTTGTGGTTCCTCTTGTGTCAGGGCTAAGTTAGTAACAGGCTCCAAATGAACACTCCCCCTGACCAAGGAAATTGTATACATCATGAATAATTACTTGGTCTGATTTTCATATCTTAATGAAAGCTAAAATTAGGAAGTTTATTTCAGTAAACGAAAGGGTGACCTTACCTTTGAGTTAGATGAAACGTCTTTGTCTGCCCTATCTCTAGGGGACTTCTCTAACAGACCCTTGGGGGTTGCTGGGAGGACACAGAGTAAGTGTCTTTACAGGGGTGTTCATGAATTATTCAGGCAGCTGCCATGTCTTTGCAATGGGCAAGAAAATATGGAGCTGAGGGCAATAAGCCTGGAATGATGTGTGGTAGCCCATGCTTTCTGGTGGAAGGATTTTAAAGGAGGAGAGGAACAGGAAACAAATGAGAAACAAGAATGTTTGGCTATGTAGCTTAAGGCATCCAAGAGCAACATGATATATCCAACCCACAAATAGTATTAAATAGATGCTATTCCCTCAGAGTCCTATCACTCTTCCTTCCTCTTTTGAATCAAAGCTAATTGTAGTGTCCTTTTGTACTTCACAAGATCATTTCAATCTCCACTACTACAAAATGTTGCTACTAAAATACTCATTTGTTGTGTAGTATTTTTCTTTGTGTGTATTGGTGGACTGGATATAATTCTAGGTAAATTATTCTTTGTATTGAGTCACTGAGATGTGTCATAAGGATAGTCTTTATAGAGCTTGTCATTATACTGAAGCATTACCATTTAAAAGTAACTTGTTCAACTTATATTTTTCCTTCATTCTTTCTTTTCATTACTGTATTTTTGTATTCACTGAGTGATGTGACTCTCCATGCTTACATGAACCAGCCCACTGTGGGACAGTTAATTTGGATTAACTGTATTGAGAGGTTGAGCATTGATTCTTTATCCCACCTATGCAGGAATGTGGCAATGAGAGTGATGAACATGAAGCTTATGACTAAGATGGAGTTTGATTACTTCCTGGTTACTGTTCCTCCAATGTGTACTCACAGAATGATCATTTGTATGGCTGTGGCAATAAAGTCATCAAGTAGATGAAAATATCTCCCCAATACCTGTCTACTTGGGCCATGCACTGAGCTGTGACCCAACATTGGCAGAGATTGGCAACTTGTTCTACTGATGCCTCACAAGTCTCGGAATTTACCAGAAACATTTTGGGCTTTCTCTTGCTTTTCAAACTAATAACTAAAAGATTTGGTAAAATGCAACTAATGCAACCCTGGGTTATATGACCCCTGAGTATATCAAATATTTAAGTGCAGTGTTTAAGAACTGTCTAAGGCATATGCATATATACAGATGATGGAAACTCCTTCATTGTCACTAATAAATCATGCCTGTGATGTAAATGATAGCTCACAATATTGGTATATTGTGATATACTATCTCAATATTAGTATATATTGTGATAGGTAGCACTATCACAGATATTAGTGGTAGAATATTTGACTCTACCACTTAGGAATTTGAAGTCTTGGGTCATTAATCAATGCCCCTCAGAATCTTCATGTAAGGGATGGGGAGAGTGTCCATCATTGCAAGAATGATTCTGGTGAGGATTTTACAGGTTAATATATGTGAAATATGCAGTGGTGTGGGTTGCTTATGAATTGCTAAAGAAATTTATGGCCTTGGACAAGATGCTAAATTTTGTAGAGATGGTAGTTTAACAAGCATGACGTTTGCTACTGTGGGGCCTTCCATCATGATAGAAAGATGGCAGGGAGAGTAGGAGGAAAGAAACAAAACTCAGTGTCCCCAGCTTTGTAGCTAATGGAAGCCTAAAGCAATTGGCCATACCCAGTGTACAAATGGCACAAAAATACATGCTGTGACCCAGCGGCTGAGTACTATCACATCTCCTCTCTATAGTGTATCTCACCTAAATTGCCAGTATCCTCTTGACAAATCCAACAAATTCAGCTCCTTGGATACACATGTACTGATGCTACATTTACCATTTGTTCCACAGGAATTTCCACTTGATTAAAAGCAACTTTTTTTTTGGTGGTCTAGATTCCAGTCTACATTGTACATTCCATTGCATTTATTCAGTATCATATTGTAATAAAGATAATCAATTGTAGAAGATTGATGATCTAAAATATTACCATTTAAATGTTACTGCTTATTAATCATATGGATTTTCTTCCAATCTTTCTTTGCAACCCCCTTTGTTAATTCATTGAAATATTGTTTGTTCATTATTGGCCATCAACTCTGGGATGCTCATTATGGAGGGCTGCCTAGATTGAGTGCCAACACCCATAAAGACAGCTGTTTAAGAATGTTTCAAGAAGGGTTTTAGAAACCAGGTTAAGAATGATGATGTTCCTGAGTTCTTATTTTTCAGTGACAGTATTGTGTTGACTCATGATTTGAGCATCTATGGTGTCATTTGGGATGATGTTATCAAATGCACTGTATTGTCTTCTCAATGCCTATCTGCTTTTTCTTAATATATATGTATTTTTAATCACCCCTTTGCAGCTTTTTTTTGCTTGTTCTCAGTTCTTTGTGTCCATTCACAGTGCGTTCTTCTGTGTCTGTATTTTTACTTATTTATTTCCCCCTCCCCCCTGCTTTGTGGCTTGCTTGCTGTCTGCTCTGTGTTGATTTGCTGCATGCTCTTCTGTGTTTTTTTGCTTGTCTCCCTTTTTGTTATGTCACCTTGCTGACTTGGCACCCCATGGTGCTTGCAGGCCTGGATACCTTCTGCAGTGCTTGCGGGCTCGTGGCATTCCATGGCACCTGGGCCAGTAGCTCTCTGCAGCATGTGGCTGAGCCTGCCTTTACAAAGAGGCCCTGGGTTCATGCCGTATGGTAGACAGGAGCCCAACTGATTGAGCCACAGCCACTTCCTGCCTGTCTGCTTTTGGTGACTTTGCTGAGCTGTGTCCTCAGCCCTCTTAGGATTGACCATGTTATCCTATGTATTGCCACACAACTCAGAATTTTGAGCTGCTCATTTGCATGTGGGAGTACTGTGTGCTTTGGGTACTAATAACTATGCCAAAGTCTGTAATATTCTGGACAGCTAACTTCCCTAGGCCATGTGACTATGGAGGCTACTTTATAATGATAGGCAGTTTTGGTCTCTTTGTAGGCCCAGGTAATTTGGGTGTAGGTACATACACATGTGCTAGAACTCTCTTGCATGGTTTCTAGCAAGCATATGGTTGTGTGGTAAGTTCATGTCTGTAGGTCACAGTATTATGACACATGGCTGAGTTCACATTTATGACCTTCCCTTTAGCAGTGCAAGAGTGAGTTCACATCTGCACCTCACTTTCACATCTTTTTGCCATCATAGAAAGCAAACCCCAGATCCAGCTGTGGTGAGGACAGAACAAGGTCATATACCTAGAGCATGCTGTGGTGATGGGTTGTACTTGAGAAAACTGTCCCTGGTAATTGTCCAGTGTAAATGGCACCTAACATCTAGGGAGCTGCTTATGGTCACCCCTTTTGCTCACAGACAAACTAAAAATTACACCACAGAAACTAAAACTAGAGTACCTGCAAACCCCCTTGCATGCAAAACTTGCACAACTTAGAGAGATCACAGCCATTACCACAGAATGTAGTAACAAGGGCACATTTCCTCCATGGAAACCCTTCATCATACCCCTAATCCTCATCTCACCATGATGCTGTGATTAGCCTGAGTCTCTAGTTTGAAGCCCGAGTCTCTTATATTTGTTTTCTCATCAGACATCGGATGAGCCCAGAACACCTACTTTTTCAGTTGCTCTGGAGTTCCCCTGCAATTGTAGAAAAGAAAACTATGAGGATACTATGATGTTGAATAGGGTCTGTTCAGATGGTGATTTTATAAAAACATATAGGAAGCACTAGTAAAGTCAAAGCCCCCATGAATAAGCCTGGCAACTAACTTTGGGAGTCAACCTTTTCCTGCGGTATGTGTTTCTCAAATCCATTTTGATGGCAATTAGCTAAGTCCTAATCTGATCAGGAATAATGGTGCTCAAGCATAAATCCACTACCATATGGTTTATGAAACAACACTGCCATTTTAACACTTCCATCGTCTGAGATCTTTTGGTAGGCATCTCCCAACTATCCTTCCCCTAAAGAGTGGTTAATTGTGGGGAGCCACCCGCTGTGAAATCTATTTACAGCCTCCAACAACATGGGCAGATTTCACAACTACCTCAGCCCTGCCCCGCCATTTCCTTCTTCTTCTTCCTCCTTGTTTCTTTGTTCTCCCCTTCCCGCCACAACTCTGGTAACCACAGCAGCATGCATGCACAAGGCATGAAATTCTGCAGACCCAGCATGAACTTTCAGCCAATTCCCTCCTTGGACGCCTGCCACCCACAAGACCAGCCTATCACCCATGGACACGTTCCCTTCCCTCAGTATACATTCCCATGTTCTACCCCCAATAAATGAGGCTTGATCAGAATCCTGTCTTGCCTCCATTCTTCTCATCCCCTGCCCCCACTTCTTCCCACAGGCCCCTGGAATCCACCCCTGCCAGATTGGACAAGCAGCGCCCTACATGGGTGGGGCCAGGAATGAAGTACTCTTGATACGCCGACACAACGGAAAACCTGGCCAGGTGATCTACGCGAACTCGGAAGACCTGAGAATTCTTGGGCGGAAGACCTGAGCAATCAGCTTGGACAGAAGACCTAAGCCATCAGCTTGGGCAGAAGACCTGAGCAATCAGCTTGGGTGGAAGACCTAAGCCATCGGCTTGGGCAGGAGACCTGAGCTATCAGCTTGGGCGGAAGAGACCTTCAGAAGACTGCCTATCTTCTGAAGGCTCGGTAAGTGATCGGCGAGGATGGGGCAGGCATCCTCTAATAATTGTTCCCTTTTCCTGTCTGGCCTGCAGGCCCCACTTAGGACAAGAGAAGTAAAGGTTAATGTTAAAGAACTCTCTAAATTCTTTGCGTTCCTAAAAGAAGTTTATCCCTGGTTTCCACAGGAAGGGAGCATTTACAACTCATAAAGGAGCTACAGCAGCTAAAAGGATTACAACACCATAAATGCAGAAAGGCAGTTAACCACAATCCTTTTATCAACTTCCCACCCACCTGTGCCTGCTTAGAAAGGCCACCCAGGCATGCATCCCTTGCAGTGAAAACCCCCCCCCCCCTTTTTTTTGCATATCCGGGTCACCAAAGGCAAACGGAGGGGCAAAACAATGAGGCAGATAATGAGGCAGATAGTGAGGTGAAGATAGTTCGTGTGCATTCCACTTTCCCCTTTAAATCTTTAAAAGAGCTTAAAACTGCCTCCTCCACCTATGGGCCCACTGCTCTTTAACAGGCTCGGGAGATTATGAAGGCACTGTACAGCATATGAATTATAACCCTGGCCTATTCGCCCAAATTCAAACTGCAGCCCTTAGGGCCTGCAAAAGGTTGCTCACAAAAGAATGCCCTGCCTCCTCCCTCACTAATATTGAGCAGGGGCCAGAGAAACCCTTTTCAGATTTTGTGGGCAGATTGTGCATGGCTGCAGAAAGACTGTTTGGTGATACCAATACAGAAACAGACTATGTAAAGCAAATTGCCTTTGAAAATGTGAATGCGGCTTGTCAGGCCGCAGTTAGACCTTATAGAAAGAAGGAGGACTTGTCTGGTTACATCAGGCTTTGTTCTGAAATTGGCCCTGCCTACCAACAAGGCCTTGCTATGGCCACCACTTTAAAAGAGGTTTTACAGCTGCAGCAAATAAGAACTTGTTTTAAGTGTGGTGATCCCGGCCATTTCACCCAAAACTGTCCCACCCCCGGTATTAACAAAAAGCCTAGTAGTGCCCCTAAAGTCTGTCCTCATTGCTGCCGCAGCCAGCACTGTGCTAGTGGCTGTTGGTCCCAAACCAACATGCAGGGTCAACCTCTCCCTCCCCATCAGGGAAACAGAACATGAGGCCAGCTACAGGCCCCAAAACCCAAACAAGCTTATGAGGCAATCAACTTTGCTCCAGCGAATGCCAATCCCTTTCACAACTCTTCAAACTCCCTGCTGTCTACATGACAATGTAGCTCTAGGCTAGTGAGGGCTAATATAGTTAAGCCACTGGAAAGAGAGAAAAATGTGGCAACATTTGTGTTTTGTTTTGTTTCCATGCTAATTCTGATTGGGCTTACTTAACCAAGATAATAAAATTAGTACGAAGTTTTTATCAAGGTCTAAAAGTAATTTTCAGTTTTAAATCAATAGTTTTCTCTAGAACTTCAAGTCTCAGTATAGTCTTACAGTAATAATCCAAAAATGTGTGTTAATGGTCTGTCTAAACTGCAAAATAAAAACTTAACTATAGTTATGCTGCTCAAGTTATTTTAACTGATTGCTGATAACTAATGTTTCCAAGCACAAGCTTGCATATTACAGGCGACATGAATTCCAGAAGAAATCTTAAAAGGTACAATCTAAGATGTGATATATAACAGAGGATTTAAAAGCAGCTATACCAAGAAAGTAAGAATTATGAGTCAATTGTAAATAAATTGTATGTTTCTGTTAATGTGTTGTAATTGTTTTGTGTTTGTCTGTTCATTCAATGTCAGTGTATATTGTGATACCTCCGGATGGTAAATATAAATTAGTAGAAATTTTTAAAAGAGCTCTATTCAAATGGCCAAAAATTAAATAAGCACTTATATTAATAGTTAAGTTAATTATATTAATACATAAGTTTAAATGTTAATAAGATATCTACAATGATAAAAATTGTAAGTCTTGATTAACAAAATTACTATGCCTTTTCATAGGGGATGGTTCTTGCCTAGATTGAAATGAATGGCTTGTTTTTCTTTGCAGGGTGGTGTGGGGGAGGCGAAACTTGAATGAATGTTAAAGAGTTGGGTGTTTGTGGCAATGCTAGCTGAAATTTAATGGGTTTTGCAAGGGGGTGTGTTTTGTCCTAAAGTAGGATGGCTAATTTTTCATAAACTCTTGAAACTTAATTTGCATGTGGCAAGTTGTAGAAGGTATTGTGATAACTTTAAGTAAGGGAATGTGTTCTGTAAAGATAAAATTTGTCTAAAAATGATATAATTATAGTCTATATGGTTATAAATAATTATAAAAGGTCTTATAAAGCATTATTTAAATTAAAGTGTTTAAGTGGCTATTTCCAAAAGGTCATTATTAAACAAACCTGAATTAATAATAATAATAAAAAGTAATTTTATAACAGGGAAGCTTGGCTGCAGCCAGCCTCCCTTGACAACTTGCTTTTAGGAAACTGTTTCTGATATTGCATGCTACTAAGTATTTAAAGTAAAGTTCATTATTTTAACAAGCTCATTTAGTGTTCATGGTATTATGTTATAAAAAGTTTGCTTGATAACTTTGTATGTAGGCTATATGGAATGTATTTTTATTATTAAGGAAATGGGATAATTTTGTCCTAAGATAAAATGATTGGTTATTAAGAAAGGGTAAAATATGGAACAAAACCTGAGTGACCACTAAAAGTGCAGAAGGTTTGTGAAAAAGGAAATTTTATAGTTAAAGTGGAATAAGATTTGATGGGTCTATCTATAAAATTTTAAAGGCTTTAGTATCAAGTAGTATGCTGCTGCAAAGTTGAAAACTTTTATTCTTTCTCAAGGCCTCTCATCATTAATCTGTTTTGGTAAAAGTTCTTATTCTCAATAATCAGTATACAAAGAAAGTCTGTCTTATCAAAATAGCTTCTTGTGCTTCTTCTGCTTATCATTTCCTCGGTGTTCCAAGAAAGGAAAGTTTTATCTCTTTTAAAGGAACATAATGTTCAAAACTGCTTTCTCAAAACCTAATCCTGAACAGTAGCCTTTTATTCCAAACTAATTATAAGAGATTTGTTCTTTTACCTTGAAAGAAAAATTAAAGTAATAATTAAGTTTTTAATATGTTATAAGTAAATAAAAGGTGTTTTACAGTGTTATAAAATTAACAAGTTTTTTCTTCCCTTAAACCCTCTATTAATTAAAGTCGTATGAACAAAAGGTTTCTATAAATGCTTAAAAGTGTATAAAGTTACCAATATTTCAGCATAATATTAAAGAGAAGTACAGTGTGGTTATTCATGGTTTTAATTATAATAAAAGAGTATGTGTCACAGAAACAACCTCTTATCATAGATTAAAGTAACAACACTAGTATGCAGCAATCCCAAACACTGCTAGTTTGTTGCAAAAAGTTAAAGTCCAGCACAGCTATCACTTTGTTTTAAAACTTGCTAAGACTTTCTTTACTGTCTTCTTACACAAATCAAGCCAGCTGCATTCCTTTATCTATAATAAACCTAACAATGAACTTTTGCAGTGCTTTTCAGGACTATGTGCATGGCCTAACCATCTTGTACAGTATTTACGATTGTAATAGTAATAAAAAAGCAGCATATGTTACTTCTTGAAAAGAACAGGCTTGGCAGACTCCATTCATGTCTGCTCAGCATACTGAACTTGCTGCCATCATTAAGGTGATAACAATATTTAAGGAAACTTTGAATGTTGTCTCTAATTCTGAATATGTATGCCTTACTGTTTAGCATATTGGAACAGCTCATATCTTTGCTACTAATAAGTTATCTCAACTTTTCACTGACTTGCAACATCTCATCAGGTTAAAACAGCATCCTATTTACATTACTCACATACGCTCTCATACCTCTTTGCCTAGTCCTATGACAGCAAATAATGCTTGAGCTGATTTATTAGTAGGGTGTTTACAAGGTGCTCATGCTCTAACTCACATTAATGCTAAAGGTGTGCAAAATAAATATCAAAAGTTAACAAAACTACAGGCACAAAAATTATTCATTCTTGTCCTACTTGTGGACCACTAACAGTGGTGCCTTTTCAAGCTGGAACTAATCCCGGAGGCCTGACTTCTAATCAATTATGGCAGATGGGTGTTACTCACATACCATCCTTTAGTAAACTACAATATGTTCATGTTTATATTGACACTTATTTTCATTTTATGTACACTGCTGCTCAAAGTAAGGAACAGTTGCATCATGTTCATTCACATCTATAGTCTGCTTTTGCTGTAATGGGATGCCCTCTAAACATTAATAATACACCTTACATTAGTAAATCCTTTGAATCTTTCCTTTTAAAATATGGTATTCAATATGTTGCTAATATTCCTTATAATCCTACAGGTCAAGCCATAGTTGAATGCAACCATCATACCGTAAAAACTATGCTTTTAAAACAAAAAGGGGGAAATAATGTTATTATGACACCAAAAGATTAATTAGCAAAAGCTTTATTTACTTTACATTTTCTTAATGTTTATAATTCATTAACACCTGTAGAATGTCACTCTGGAAAATGTCAAACATCTACAGTAGACACAGGAAATGAAGATCAACCAATATTCTAGAAAGATATTTTAAGCAATGAATGGAAAAAAGGCAGGATTAAAGTAAGGGAGTGAGGCTATGCTCTTATCATTTCAGAAAATGGAGAACAAATTTAGTTATCTCTGAAAAGGATTAAACCCCAGAATGAAGAGATGGAGTCTTCTACAACTTCTGATGATGGTGATCGTAAGTAATAAGGAAGCTGCCAGTAATTACACTTATTAGGCCTTTATACCTAAACCCCCATTACTTAGAGTGTTAACCTGGAAAAAGCCATTCTTTCATATATATCTGAATAAAACCCATATATTCCCTAAACCAATTGATAATCGATTGCCAATTAAACCCTATAAAGAAAGACAAAGAATTGATAATCTCATATTACCATTTGATTATCAACCCTTATGCATTAGTAACCATCCTTCCTGTATGTAGGTTAAAAATCAGACCATAATTATCTTCAAAAATAATAATATTCAGTTTATTGTGACTTTGTTTCCCTCTTACAATTTAATCATAACCAAGAATCCTACTCATGATTGTCAGAAAATTAACTATAACCCAAAAATGCTCTATTCTATAAAAATGAGGCCTTGCATCCTAATAGCCAGTACCCCGCAACTAACATACTATGGAGAAGGCAAACTAAAAATTTTACTATCTGCATCTGTGTCAAAGAGAGCCACCTTCCTCCCTATATTGGTAAAAAATTAGCCTCACAGGTTCAGTCACTGCAGCTGCCATGGCAGGTGGTGCTCTTGGTCATGGCCTTATCAGCTTGCAATACTTTAAACAAGAATGACAAATTAGCCTAGAATCCAGTGCACAGTCTCTTGACTCTCTGCAGTGGCAAATAACATCCCTCGCCCAAGTAGTCCTTCAAAACTGCAGGGCCCTTAACTTACAGCTGAAAAAGGGGGGAACCTGCCTTTTCCTCCAGGAGGAATGCTGCTACTATATAAATGAATCTGGTATTGTTGAGGAAAATGCTAAGAAATTGTGAGAATTGGGGGAAGGAATACTGCCCTCCCAATCAACCTCTCCTTATCTGCCTGGCTCACCTCCCCCTTCGTAATGTGGCTAGGTCCCCTCCTCAGCCCCCTAATCACTCTCCTTTTAATCTGTGCATTTGCACCTTGCCTCCTTAAATTTCTCCAAGAAAGGATGAAGCAAATTTCTGCCCATGTGATGTATCTTGATGCTGTTCATCAATACCAGCCTATCCAGACCGAAGAACAAACAACCAACCTTTGAAAATGCAAATCTCTTATGTTGCCTCATCACCAACCTGTACCCTAATGGTGTTTCCTTGCCTGTCCTCCCTGCCCGTGGTCACAACGGCCCCTATTGCAGCTAACCCTTCTTTGTTTAATTAATATCGCTGAACAGCTTCGGTAAGGAAAACAGCTTCAGTGAGGAGTTTAGTGGTTCAAATGAGCAGCAGGTGCCCTAGCCAAACAAGACCAGGGTGGGTGTGGCCTCACCCACTAATCTCAGTACATCATGCATGTCATGCATGGTGTAGAGCTCCCTGTTATAGCTTGTTATATTTGCAAGTCATTTATCGCTGAGGCGCTGGTCTGGTTAGCTAACGACGGGCAACTGGGCTGACCCATCAGTCAACCTAAGACAGATGCTGCCATGATTCCCAATGACAGGTAAGACTGATCACTTAACAGGTGCAGCCCCAACCTAAGACAGGCACAGCCCCCTCAGTACGGGAGCACCTTGCAGCTGCACGTCACCACTGAGCATAAGCCCTGCCCTAACATGAGCCATCACCAGCTGTTCTTCACTTCAGTTCCTAACATATTAAACAGAGAAGGGGGACCTGTGGGGAGCTACCCACTGTGAAATCTATTTACAGCCTCCAACAACATGGGCAGATTTCACAACTACCTCAGCCCTGCCCCGCCATTTCCTTCTTCTTCTTCCTCCTTGTTTCTTTGTTCTCCCCTTCCCGCCACAACTCTGGTAACCACAGCAGCACGCATGTGCAAGGTGCGAAATTCTGCAGACCTGGCACAAATTTTCAGCCAATTCCCTCCTTGGATGCCTGCCACCCACAAGACCAACCTATCACCCATGGACACGTTCCCTTCCCTCAGTATATATTCCCATGTTCTACCCCCAATAAACGAGGCTTGATCAGAATCCTGTCTTGTCTCCATTCTTCTCATTCCCTGCCCCCACCTCTTCCCACAGGCCCCTGGAATCCACCCCCACTGGATCAGACAGTTAATATCTGTAGTTCAGGGAAGCAGATGTGGTTCAAGTGATAAGGCTTCCACCTACCATATAGGAGAACCTGGGTTTGATCACTGGAGCCTCCTGGTAAAAAAGAGAAAGTGAGCCTGTATGGTGAGCCAGTGCCTACATAGTAAGCCAAGTGCCCTCATGGTGAGCTGTGTGCCCATGTGCTGAGCTGATTGTCCATGTGAATGCCCATGTGCTGAGCCAGTGCCCGTAAAGGGATCCAGTGCCCACACAGTAAGCCAAGTACCCATGTGTTAAGCCAAGTGCCTGTGTGAGTACCTATGCAGTCAGCTAGTGCTCACATGGTGAGCTGAGTGCCTCTGTGGTGAGCCAGTGCCTGCTTAGGTGAGTCACACAGTAAGATGATGATGCAACAAAAGAGAAACAAAGGGGAAAGTCAAAGTGAAGGGCAGCAGAGACCAGGAACTGATGTGGCACATGTAAAAGGGTACCTCTCTCCACATCAGAGGTCTCCAGGACTGAGTCCTAGTGAATCCTAGAGGAGAAAGATGAGAAGATAAGACAAAAATGCAGAAGGTCATACAGTGAATGGGCACAGACAGTAAGAACAGTAGGATGGAGGTGGGGGTGGGGGTGGGGCTGGGGGAGGAGAAGAAAATATATAATTATGCTGTAGTCTAATCTTTAAAAATATTTATAATTCATACCATCATATAATAAGTGCTGTACTCAAATTTAAAAAAGGACAAATCTGAGAAAGGAACATTTCTATCTTAGACAAAAACAGATGACTTCACCTCAACATTAGATGGGACCTCCTCAACCACCCTGTCACTAGAAGGCTCCTCTACTAGGTCTTCCATGGGAGCTAGGGGGACACAGAGTAATGATCAGTACACTGGGGTGCAGCTCCTGCATTACTCAGGGCACTTTGCTTTGCCCAGACAAGAGGCTACAATGTGCAAACAAGGATGGTGGAGCTACCCAGAAACCCTTCATGTAGGAAAGAGAGACAAAGGAAAGAGTGGAGTGTAATCAGAATAGAATCCTTGGCTTTGTAGCTGAAGACGATCTAAGTCAATGTGAAATAGTTCATGTATAAGTGGTACTAAACTATACAGTATGATGATATATATCCAACCTATTCTGAAGTCCAAGGAAATCGTCAGTATCACACTGATTTCAAGAAATACTGCTTCAGCCTCACAGCCTTGTTGACTTTTAATATCCCATCCATTCTAGAGGATTTTTTTAAAAATTTCAATGAGATAGCTATGTAATAGAAAATTTGCCAGTTTACCCATTTTTACAGCATGTACAATTTACTTGAATCAATTACATTTACAGTGTTTTGTAACTGTCACCAAACATTCAATTCCAAAACTTTCTCATTACCTGAAACAGAAACTCTGTAATTATTAGCTATTAAGCCCATTCTACTTCCTGCTAGTCCCTGGTAATAAACTCTAATCTCCTATCTGTTTCTGTGCATTTACTTTTTCTTAGCTTTCAAATAATTGCAATCACCAACTGTTTTACTTTTGTGTCTGCCTTATTCAGTACATTTTTAAGGGTCATGCATATAGTAGTATGTATCAGAACTTCAATACTTTTTATGGCTCAATTATATCCCATTGTATGGATATGCCACTTTTAAAAAAAACTCATTCCTCTCTATGAGCACACTTAGGTGGTTTCCAGCTTTTGGGTATTGCAAATAATGCTGCAATAAATACTGGTTTCGAGTACCTCTTTCAGCCTCTGTTTTTAATTCTTTAATATATAAACCTAATAGGTAGCTGTCATATAGTAGTTCTAGATTTAGCTTTTTGAGGGAATGTCAAACTATTTCCCGAATTGGCTGCTTTATTTTAGATTCCTATCACCAATATATGGGGACTCCAGTTTACTCATATCCACATCTCTATTTGTTATTTTCTAGTTTTGTTTCTTTCTAAAATATTAGCCACCCTACTTATTAAAAATGGAATCTCCATTTCCTTAAAGACTAACCCTCTTCAACTGCTGCTGGGAATGTGGAATGGTGCAGCCATTTTGGAGGATGATTTGGCAGTGCTCAAAAGGGTTATTATAGAATTGCCATATGATTGTGCAATCCCACCACTGGGTATATATGCAAAAGAATTGTGACCAGCAACAAATGAATGGATAAGCAAATGTGGTTTATACATACAATGGAATATTACTCAGCTGTAGGAAGGAATGGCATGTTGATATATGTGACAACATAGATGAATCTTGACCTTATGTTGAGTGAAGTAAGCCAGTCACTAAAGGCAAATACTTCTTGACCTCACTGATATGACCTAAGTTTATTTAGGAGACTCACAGAGAGTCTGGAAGATAGATTAAAGGAGACAGAAAGGGAGTTGAGTGTGTTGAACCAAGCTCAATATGGGCAGAGCCTATGATAAGGCAGAAAGGGGTGGTTTGGCAGTGGATGGGGTGATGGTGATGCAGGGATATGAGTGGGTTGATGGAACTGGAATGGAAGGGTGAGCATGGTGGAGGTATTTAATTTGGACTGTATGGAATTGTGGAAGTCTTGGAGGAAGGAACAAGTGTACTTGGGATTTGTTGGTTTGTGTTGGGACTACAAGGATGGGAATGTTTTTTTTGGCAAATACAGCAGGTAGGTCACTGGTGCAGTGTACCGGTGCTAGGGGGGCATATAGAAAAGGATGCCCCTGGGGGATGCTTCAAAGGAATATGAATGTGTTCATCTTGTCATAAGGTGTTATATCAGTGGATGGAGACCCACAAACAATGAGAAAATATTCAAATTCCATCCTGGGAATCCTGCTATATACTCAAAGAGAGGGGCAAGAATCTCTAGAGTACATGGGCAGTGCCAAATAAAAGCAGACCAGTATGTCAAAGCCTCATTATTAATGCATAAGACTATGAACCTTATTCTTGGAAAATTGAAACTTAGTGGCTAACATAGGTTCCGAGGGAAGAAGGAGGGAAGAATAGATGGATCATAGGGCATTTTGAGGGCATTGGAACTGTTCTGTGTGATTTTGCAATGATGGATACAGATGATTGTACATTGTGTGAAAATGTATAAAAGTATGATGCAAAGTGTAAACCATAACATAAACCATTGACCATAGTTTGTAGCAATGCTTCCATTTTTTTTTCAATTGTAACAGATGAACCCTACTCATGTATGATATTGCTAATAGGAATAAATATGAGATGGGAAGGGGTGCAGTATATGGGAATCACCTATATATTCTTCTATTTTCTTCTCTCTTTTTTTAGGTACCAGGACCAGGGAGTGAAACCCAGACTTTGTAAGTGGGAAGCCAGTAGTCAACCACTGAGCCACATCAGTTCCTTTGAGTTGTTTTTGTGTGTGTGTGTTTGCTTTTTTTTCATTTTTTGTTTGTCTTTGTTTTTAGGAGGCACTGGGAATCATACTGGGACCTCCCATGTGGAGAGCAGGCATTCAAATATTTAAGCCACATCTGCTCATTCCCTATATTTTTGATGTGACATTTCTGTAACCTAAAGCTTCTTTGAAGATAAAGTGAAAAAAAATAAGATGTTGGGGGAAGATACAGATGAAATTGTAAGTATACATAAAAAATAACAGATATTAAGGTGATGAAAGTCACAATGCAAAAAACTTTTGACTTTATGGGGAGGTTTTGAACTACACAAAAGTTACAGCTATGGCAGGGGAGGTCTACTGGTGCAGGGTGACAGTGAGGGACAGATGCATGGGGAAGGGTGCACCTCAGGCATGCCTCTAGGGATTATGAATGTGTCCATATGGTCATGGGGTGTTATCTCAGTAACCAACAAAACTTTCAATTCCCATTCTTGGAGCCCTGCTACATTTTCTAATACAGTGGCAAGAATATCAATACATCATCAGAACCTAGCTAAAAGAGGACAGACCAATATGCCAGGCCCTTGATATTAATGCTGGTAGTTATGAACTTCATTCTTGTAAAATTGAAACTTAGCCTAGTGATATATACTGCCTAAGAGTTACCTTCTGAAAATGTGTATGTTGCTCAAATGTGGCCTCTCTCTAAGCCAAACTCAGCATAGAAGTCTGCTTTCTCCCCAGCATGGGACATTACTCCCAAGGATGGGCCCCCTTGGCACTGAGGGATTGTTACCAATTGCCAACTAGAGATACATTTGTACAAAGACCTTGACCAAGAGAGGGAATATTAAATACAAATGAGTGTTTATGGCTAGGATACTTCAATATGAGTCAGGAAGTCATTCCAGAGGAAAGTTTAGGCAGGTCACAGGAGGATCTCTGTGGCTGCCACAGTAAATAATGCCTCAGGCAGGAGTGTTCCTGAGGGCTCTAAAGACATCTGGACATTCTAGCCAGGGCAGATATCCCCAGGAAATTGGCAACCCATCAGTGGGCCTTACCTTGGAAACTATGGACCATGGTTAGTAGCAGTGCTTCAAGATTTATAAAAAATATCCCACATTAATGAAAGATGTTTTTAATGGGTAAAGTGTGAGGGGGTGGAGGTGGGGTATATGGGAATCCCACCTAATTTTGCTTTAACTTTCATGTAATCTAAAATTTCCTTAAAAGTAAAGGGAAAAAAGACCATGAGTACATATAGGTAAAGCCCTTAGAAAACTGTGGTACAGT
This sequence comes from Dasypus novemcinctus, assembly GCF_030445035.2. Lineage (NCBI taxonomy): Eukaryota > Metazoa > Chordata > Mammalia > Cingulata > Dasypodidae > Dasypus > Dasypus novemcinctus. The sequence goes on along the minus strand of NW_026688168.1, from coordinate 325,017 downwards.
GTCAATTTTATGTGAATACTCAATTACTCAATCCAAAAGGATGTGCAAAAACTTAACTGTTGTTACTTGAGACACAGAACCTAGAGGGCTAAAGAAAATGGAGGGTAGGTCAATCAGATTTCAATATACAGTCCTGCATACATTTTAAATTTCTTATTAATGCATTATTTTTGCTGCTATTTTGTATGAAAACCCTACTGTCCCAAATTGTGGAATACAACAATTTCAGTAGGTTTTTGTATCACATCTTTAGCAATCCAGACAGACACATTGATGAGGTCCATTTGTGCTTTCTGGAGTCTGAAGCTTCAATGCAGAGTCATGGCTATAGGTAGGCTGGAAATATTTGGGCTAATTTCACCCATGACTGCTCAGAAGTTATATTTTGCCTAGAAGCCTCTGTGAGCCTTCCACATGTATCTGTTACAGCAGCACCTTACTTCCCAGCACTATATGTGTTTAGTTTCTTAGCACTTCTATAATACATTGCCACAGACTGGGTGGTTTGAGAACACAAACTTAAACCTTCAGAATTCTAAGGACAAAAAGTCCAGCATTAATGTGTCCACAGCACCATACTCTGTGTCTCTCTCTGAAGATCCTTGCTAGGAACCATTCCTTGACTCTTCCAGCTTCTGGTGGCTCCAGGTGTCCTGGCTCCTGGCAGCATGACTCTAATCTCTTCCTCATCTTCACCTGGCCTGCTTCTCCAGTGTCGGTCCATCTTCACACAGCCTTCTCCTCTCTGTCTCTTCCCTTCTTGTAAGTTCACACGTTGTATTATATTGCAGTTCACCCTGATTCAGTAGACCTCATCTTAATCACATTTGCAAACATCTTATTTCCAAAAGTGGTCACACTCACAGGTACCAAGGTTTTCTCAATGTAATTTGGAGGGACACAATTCAACCACTGATGTTCTGTCATGGTAGGTACATGACAATATGCCTTTGTCAAAATGCACAAAGCTGAGGATTAGGAAGAGCGAGCCTCCAAAACACTGTATCAATACTGTCCCTTCAATTGTTCATACCACAGTGATGAGAGTTATTAACAGGGGAAACTGCTGGCTCTAGACTGGGAGGGTGGCAGGGGAATATGTGGGAATTGTTTGTATTCTCCACAGTTTTTTATGTGAATCTAAAACTTCTCTTAAAAATATATCAGATTTTTAATAATCTCACAGCACTTTTTCAGAAGATAACTCTTCCTACTAATGTTCAGAAATAGACTGACCAAACATTAACTTAAAATACAATCTGCCAGTAAATGTGAACCAACTTTAGTTGTAACTACATTTTTAATTATGTGGTTGTGGCACTACTGACTCATTACTAAAAGCAAAATTTCACATGTGGATTAATAAAACTATCATGGCTTAACCTTTTTAAAGGTTTTTCTCAATATGGAATACTTAGTATCTACAGTCAGCATTACTGATGCAATAAAATAATTGCATTTCTACTGTACTGTCTGTGGAATACTTTCTAGGGAATGTTTGAGGACACTCCCTTTTCTTTGGCCAGATGCTGATTTTGAGGTTCCCAACTGAATGGGATTGTCAGATAGTAGATTTTTTGGACTGGGTAGCAAATTTTCTTTTTTCATGCTTGAGACAAGAACTGGGAAAGGCATTCACAACAGAACTCTCAGGTGACATCTTACCAACAGATGAATGTAGGAAATCATTATTAACTTATTTACAGTTCACACTATGATCCCTTATTTACAGTCTACACAGGTGTCCCACTTGAGTAAAAGGTGGGTTTCAAAAAAAGTTGTAGTTTGGGGTTCACTTTAGACACCCAAAAGACAAATGTAGGGTACTTTATATAGATGACACAGCATAGGAAGGCAGCAGAGCACAGTGACCAAAAGCATGGGTGCCAAGGTCTGGTCAACTGTGTTCAAATCTCATTCAGAGGCCACCCAAAACAGGGAACATTATGTAAACTCTTTATGTGTCCAGTTTTCCATGCTGTCTTTTGAAGATTTTAGCCAGACCTGCTTATTACTTTGTATTATGAGACTAAAAATAAGCAAATGTAAGGAAATCCTTAAGAAATATGCCCAATATATCATAAAAGCCCCAGAAGAGTTCACTTATTAAATGTGGGGAGGAATTTCAAGAAACTTGCTAGTACTTCCCTCCAGAGTGGGTGCCTGATGGTTCCAGGACAAGGGGGATGGACACTGACTTTCAGCCCTCAGTGGGTGATCCTTTACAGCTCATGGAGAACACGTGCTCTGTTCTGAGATCCCACATCAATCCTGTGTGGTCAACAACACTGCTGAGTGAATGATTCTAGTCAGGAAATGTAGTCAGTGCCCCCACTCAGCAGATTCTGTGGTTACAAGTTACCTCCCAGGAGCTATGGAGAAAGGCCTGCCAACTACTTTATTACAGGAGAGAGAGTGGTTCAAACCCTCACCCTGCCTTCTGCATAAGTGAGTTCTCTGACCCAAACCGTAACTCAGGTTTCCCCTCATAGAGTTCCTCTGAAGGACCAGGGAACAAAACTTGTGAACATCGTGCCCCAAATACTCCCACTGTCAGCTGCCTCATGTGAGCCTTCCTGGGGGCATGTAATCTCTCCTAGTGATCAGGGGTGTGCTTGATTCCCATCCTGGCTCAGAACCCACCTTTTCACAAAGAGCTGCCACATGAGAGCTCTGCAAAGAATGTGCTCTCCTTGCACTCAAGTCTGAACAAGCAGTGGCAGAGGAGAGAGTCCCATCCATAGCTATCCCCACCCAGGACTTTCCTCAGCACCTCTAGCCTCCTTTCTTTGGGCCCCAATTGCTCATGTACTAAGGGATGTCCCTTCTTCTCCCTCCCCCAGGCTGCACTCAGTTACCTGCACTCTCTGCTATTATCCCAGAGAAATCCCACCATGAAATCTGGCAAAATCATATACACTTTTAGGTAAAGATAGACAATCCATTAATGAGAAAGGATAGTGAAGGGAATCACTCCATTTAACTTCAAAATTTGTCTTACTTATGCTCTAGCTTCCTAAACCATGGAACCACTAACAAGTCTAATATGTGTTATTATGGTCAACATCTAAAGAAGCTTATTTTGTGATGTAAAACACAATGGAAAAAAATTATTCTATTTTCCCCATACTTACTATTGAAGAGCATACAGGACAGTGAGAAAATCAGTAGGTAACTTCCTAAAATGAAAATTTTGGATAACCCCCAAGAATTAAAGGAAATATGTATATTGGTTTATAAACTGACATTTGGAAACTCAAGTTCTTATAGCTAGGTTTGGAAAACTAGTTATATGAATGGTACTAACATACCCCAAGTATACTGAGTTATATATACACTTAATGATGAATAGAGGTTGAAAAGGGTGTTAAAAACATCCTTAGTACACCTCATCATATGAAATGCATCCTTTCTGGTCCCTACCAATCCAGATTCACTCCATATTCTGCAATAATTATTTTACTACATCCCTGCTGAGTAAAATAACATTAACACAGACATGGTCTTGAGGAAGAGAGTGAATGGTAAAGAACTTTATAAGAAATGCTAAAGTTTTCTAAAGGGAGACTCATTTTGAGGCAACCAGCTTGATAGATGGATCTAAAATATAAAATAAGGATTAAGAGAAAACTATAAATCACATCTAAAACTCTTTAGGACAAATTGGAGAGGAGAAACTAAAAGAAAAGTGAATCATATTTTGTGGAAAAATTTCCTGCCAATTTTTTGGGGATTGAATTAATCATGTAGGCCAATATGATCATACCTCTTAAGCAGCAATTGAGATTTCCCATCTCTATGTACTGTGGAAACTAAGCTGGGAGCTTTTCCACCTGCTACCAATTCCAAATCTCTCTGGGCATAGAGTGACAGTTAGGACCATGAGCCTTACGTGCATCATGAGATAACCATGGCAACCGGTCATCACAGAATTTTCAAAGGGAATGTATTCTCCATATTGCAAGGTCCAACTGCTGCTGTGTGGCCATTTTACTTGGCCATCAGCATTGAATGGGTGTTTCTATATCTCAACATCCTCTCCAATATTTTTTATTTTCTGTTTCTTAATAACACCATTATAGTGAGTGTGACATGGTATTTCAGTTTGGTTTTGAGTTGCATGTCCATAATAGCTTATGAAGGTAAGGATCTTTTCATGTGCTTTCTGGTCATTTGTGTATACTCTTTGGAGGCACAAGTCTTTTCCCCATATTTAATTGGGTTTTCTTTCATTGTATTGTTGAGTTTTAGGATTTCTTTGTATAGTCTAGGTATTAAACCCTAATTGGATATATAGTTTCCAATTGTTTTCTCCCATGGAATGAGTTGTCTTTTCATTTTCATGATAAAATTATTTTAGGTGAAAAACTTTTTAATTTAGATGAGGTCTTATCAATTTTTCCTTTGTTGCTTGTGCTTTGGGTGTAAAGTCTAAGAAACCATTGCCCAATATGAGGTGCTGAAGATCATTTCCTATGTTTTCTTCTAGAAATCTTATCTTACTATTTCTTTTAGATCTTTATACATTTTCAGTTAATTTTTTTGTATATGAGATGAGATCAGGGTCCTCTGTCATTGTTTTACATTTGGATATCCAGTTCTCTTAGTATCATTTATTGAATAGACTCTTTTGAGTGGACTTGGCAGCCTTGTCAAAAATCAATTGGCCAAAATGCAATGGATGTGTCATGATGATGGGAAGGAGTGTTGCTGGGGGGGGAGAGGTGGGGTGGGGGTGGTAGGGTTGAATGGGACCTCATATATATATATATATATTTTAATGTAATATTATTACAAAGTCAATAATAAATAAATAAAAAAAATCAATTGGCCATAGTTATGAGAGTCTATTTCTGAATAATTTTGAGGGTCCATTCAGTTCAACTGGTCTATGTATCTACTTGTCCCAGGACCATGTTGTTTAGGCCACTGTAGCTTTGTAATATCTTTTAAAGTGAAGAAGTGTGTGTCCTCTGAGTTTGTTTTTCATGATGGTTTTGGCTTTTGGGGACTGTATGTCCTTCCAAATAAATGTGTTGACTTGTCTTTTCCATTTCTACAAAGTTGTTTATTGCAATTTTCATTGGGACTGCATAGCATCAGTAATTCATATATCTTGGTATATTTAACCTTCCAATCCATGAGCAGGGAATATCCTTCCATTCTCTTAAAAATTCTTTTTGTATTCATAATTTTGAAGTTTCCCATGCATAATTCCTTTACATCCTCAGTTAAATTTATTCTGGTAGTTGGAAATGGACTTCTTTTTTTCATTTCTTCCTGAAATTATACATAAATACTACTGATTTGCTCATGTTTATCTCAACAAACAGCACTTTGCTGGAATTGTTAGCTTGAATAACTTTGTTGTACAATGTACAGGACTTTCTATATATAAGATCATGTCATTTGCAAGGAGAAAGTTTTACTTCTTTTCCTAATTGGATGTCTTTAATTTCTTTTTCTTGCTTACTTGGCTCTGCCTACAACATCCAGTACAATGTTGAATTACATCGGTGACATTGGGCATCCTTGTCTCATTCCAGATCTTGGAAAGTTTTCAATCTTTCACCAGTGATATGGTATTTGCAGTGGTGTTTTTCAAGTATGCCCTTTATAATGTTGGTGAAGTTTCCTTTTATTCTTATTTTTCTAAGTGATTTTAGGAAGAAAGGATGCTGGATTTTGTCACATGCCTTTTCTGCATTAATTTAGATGATATTGTTTTTTCCCCCTTCATTTTTGGTTTTTAAACTCTCCAATCTTTGTGATTTCTTTCTGCTTGTGTTGGATTTAGTTTGTGCTGTTGTTTTGTTAGTTCCTCCTGATGTGCAGTTCGGTGTTTGACTTTTGCTCTTTTTTCTTTTGTAGTTTAAGCATTTAGGGCTATAAATTCCCCCCTCAGTACTGCGTTTGCTACATCCTGTAAGTTTTTGTATGTGGTGGTTTTGTTTTCAATCATCTCAGAATGTTTCCTAATTGCTTTCCTGCTTTCACCGTTGAGACAGTCCTTAAAAATGCTGCTTTCTCAAAGCTGTTGGGGGAGAGAGTCAATGCCCAAAGGATGTTCATGAGCCACCAGAATGGCCCCAATGCTGACACAATTTCCTGACTCTACATTTCAAACCCTAACAATTATGTCATTTCCCTCACATGAACCCCCCCCCCAAAGGTCTAGATGAAGTCCAGACTTGTAGCCCTCTTCCCACAGCATTTTTACATTATCTGTCACCTACTTTGGTGAGGCTCTCTGACAGTCAAGTGACTTCCCTGAGTGACTGGTGGTCTATTTGGCTCCCCAAGCTGGTGCAGAACCCTGGGCATCCCAGACCAACTGCTACATGGCAACTCCTCAAATGATTAGCTTCACCTTCCACTGAGCAACCCTGGGTGATCAGTTGATGTTCATCAACAGGGATAGTGACCCACTGCACCAGGGCTTTTTGGTTCAATGGATGAAGTCTGGAAGCCCCCAGCTTTTTCCCTGGCTAAGGTCTTCAATCCTGTCTGAGCAGCCTGGATTGAAAATAGGCATAGAGTTCACAAGCACTAATTATGTACCTTCTCTGCAAGTGTTCTTCCTCACCAAACCAGGTCCATTCTGGAAGATATGGGTCTGAGACCTTACAGTCCTTATGAATTTTACTGACCATTACTGATACTACATGCCTTTTTCTTTACTGTTTCACAAGCTGAACTCACTACAAATCTGTGACAGTTAGGCTAATGTGTCAACTCAGCCATGTAATTGTGCCCAGTTGTTTGGTCAAGCAAACACTGAGCTAACTGTAATACAAGAGCATTTATGAACTTTAGTCACCATTGACTCTACTGCAGTGGTAAATCATGGATAGCTGGTTATAATTACATCAGTCAGGGGCATTGCCATCAGCAGTGAGTGATGCTTAACCCAATCAGTTAAATGCCACCCAACATTAAGAAAGCGAAAACCCAATTAAAAGTTATTAACAACCATGATTGTAACATTCTTACATCAATATCAAAATGTACGTGTTAAGGCTAGGGGAGTACAGAAGAGATATACTAAATGTATGCTATGGACCATATTTAGTGGTAATAGTCTGATGATAAATCTCATAATCTGTAACAAATGAATGTTCCACAATGGTGTGGTTGTTGAAGGCTTGTAGTATGGGAATTCTGCATATCAGCATGATTGTTTTGTAAGTTCACAACTTCTTTTATATATATATATATATATATATATATATATATATATATATATATATATATATATATATATATATGGGGGAAGTGATTCTGGCATTGAAAGAGAATTGCCCAGCCCATCTTTGTACAGCCAGTATGTCCCAGAATTTGTCAAGAACCTTCACTGGACTTTCATTGCAGCCCCTGGTTGCAGCCTGCCTGTGGAACCTGGACTTATGAATCCCCATGGCTGTGTGAGAGATTCTTATAGAATCACATGCTATTGACATAATTTCTTGTTGATTCTATTTCCCTAGAGAACACTGACTTATACAGCTTTGTACAGGGAGTGGTTTTTTTTTCCCAATTTCTACTCAATTTATTCATTTTTTTAAAAGATATTACATTAAAAAAATATATATGAGGTCCCCATTCGCCCCCACCACCCCCACCCCACCACTCCCCCCTCAATAACACTCTTCCCCATCATCATGTCACATCCATTGCATCTGGTGAGTACATCTCTGGGCATCGCTGCACCCCATGTCCCGTGTTCCACACCATAGCCCACACTTTCCCATGTTCCATCCAGTGGGCCATGGGAGGACATACAACATCCAGCAGTTGTCCCTGGGGTACCACCCAGGACAACTCCAAGTCCCAAGAATGCCTGGGAGTGGTTCTTGAGGAACAGAGTCTTTACATGGGGTGTCTGAAGTGGTTTTGGGAGTTTTGCAATAGTCTCTTTAATTGAACTCAAGGGAACTGACAATTCCCTTTCCAATAACAAAGAGGCTGCTAATGGTTTATGGTGTGAGTTAGCAATCGAGATGCACAGATAGCATCACTGGATTCCCCTACTTCCATACTTATAAGAAGCAAGGATCTGGGTGAGAGTGTTCTTAATACCTTAACAGAGTTCTGTGCAGTCAAACAGTGTAATGATGTTGGCTGGCTCCTCCTAGATAGTCTGGATAGTGTTACAAAAGAAAGAGATGAGTTAAAGGCTTCAGATTTGAAACTTAAACTCCACATGGATGATGCAAAAGTTTCTATGTGTGCTCTGAAAGAAAATCTTGTCTCCTGTGCGACAGGCTTGAAATATCTGAGAACCAAATTCAGACTCTCATTGTATGAGTAATGGAGTTACAAAGGAAACTAAAATCCCAATCCTGCAGTGTTTCTTCAAACTGAAGACTTTGATTGGAAAAGAGTGGAATTCAGAGAATTGGGATGGAGATATATGGGATGATGATATTGATGGAGACATTGAAACCCTGAATTCTGCTGCGACTTTATCACATAAGCCTGCCATGGCCTGCCCTGTCCAGATCATACCTTGCCAACCTTGTATCATCCAATATCAAGCCTGCTCCAGGGAGTCTGAAACAACTTCCAGCCCTGAGGTGGGTACCAGCCAAACTGAAGCCTGCCCTGCCCAGTCTCTGGCCTGCCCCAAGGAGTCTGGACCTCCTCCCAGCACTGAGACATGTACCAGCCAAACTCCAGCATGCACTGCCTAGCCTCCAGTCTGCCCTGAGGAAACTACCTTCCAACCCCTGCCTGAAGAGATTAATCCTGTCTCACCAGAAGAAAATGCAAGAGAATGCCCTGAGGTCAGTAGCTTGCAAGGCATTTCTAATCCTTCTCCTTACCCACCCCCACCACCTCTCTTGTATTTGAGACCTATTACTAGACTAAAATCACAACAAGACCCCAAAGGTGAAATATAAAGTGTGACCCATGAGGAAGTAATGTATACTCAGAAAGAATGGCATGAGTTTTCAACTTATATAGACAGAAATCATGGGAATATGTGTGGGAATGGATACTAAGGGTATGGGATAATGGTGGAAGAAATATAAAGTTGGATCAGGCTGAATTTATTGATATGGGCCCACTAAGCAGAAATTCTGGATTCCGTGCTATAGCTGGATGGGTTAGAAAGGGCTTTAACAGTTTGTTTGGGTGGCTGATTGAAGCATGGGCCAAAAGATGGCCTAGCATGTCTGAGGTTGAGATACCTGATTTATGCTTGTACACAGTAGAAGAAGGAATTCAAAGGCTTAGGGAGATTGTAATGCTAGAATGGATTTACCATTTTAGAGCTGCCCACCCACCCCAGAAATGTCTAGAGGACACACCTTTAATCAGGATTGTAAGGAATAATTTTGTAAGACTTACTCCATCTTCCCTGGAGAGCCCTGTGGTTGTTATTCTCTGTAGTCCAGATATAACTGTAGGGGGGACTCTGATGGAATTAGAATCCTTAAACATTATGGGGATGATTGGATGTCAGTCTGGTAAAAGTCAAATAGCAGATAATCTCAAAGTCAAGGTGGGCATGGCTACCACCATGAAAGGCAGATTCAAAAAAGCACTCAAAATAGTCTGAGTTGAATAGAATTATGGTATTGGATAATACATAATGGGGGACCTAGCAGTGAAATAAGCAGTCTACTAATTTTCTTCACAATCTTTATAAACAGAAGTGTTCTAGGTTGAGTGAATAAAACCCTAACTCAAATTACAGATGCAGAGAATCACAGCACCTTAATCAATTCCCAGACTTGAGATGGTTTACAGACCCAGAGCCCCTTGAATGAGGAGAAGGCCAAGTCTCCTTGGGGGAAGGATCCCATTAAACTGCCCAAACTTTATACTGTTAATCTTTCTCCCACTTTTCCCCAAGGAGACCTACTTTTACCAGAGTAACTGCATTGGGGAAAAGGAAATGATCAGACATTTCGGTAATTATTAGATACTGGCTCAGAAGTGACATTAATTCCAGGAAACCCAAAATATCACTATGGTCCACAAGTCAGAGTAGGGGCTTATGGAAGTCAGATGATTAATGGAGCTCAGGTCTGTCCCACAGTTGGTCCAGTAGGTCCCTGGACTCATTCTGTGGTTATTTCCCCAGTTGTGGGATGCATAATTGGAATAGACATACTCAGTAAGTGACTAGATAAATCCCCACTTGGATCCCTGACTTGTGGAGTGAGGGCCATTATGGTTGGAAAGGCCAAGTGGAAGCCACTAGAACTGCCCCTGCCTAGCAAAATAGTAAATCAAAAGCAATGCTGGATTCCTGGATGGATTACAAAAAGTAGTGCCACCATCAAAGATTTGAAGGATGCAGGGGTGGTGATTCCCACCACAACCTCATTCAACTGTCCTATTGGCCTGTGCATAAAACAGATGGATCTTGGAGGATGGCAGTAGATTTTAGTGAACTTAACCTGATGGTGACCTCAATTGCACCTGCTGTTCCAGATGTGTTACCATTGCTTGTGCAAATCACATCCCCTGGTACCTGGTATGCAGCTGTTGATTTAGCCAATGTGTTTTTTCTCAATTGCTATTAGTAAGAACCACCAGAAACAGTTTGCTTTCAGCTGGCAAGGCCAGCAGTATACCTTCACTGTCCTGTCTCATGAGTTTATGAACTCTATAGCTCTATGTCATAGTATTGTCTGCAGGGATATCAATCATCTCTCCCTCCCTCAGGGCATCACACTGGTCCATTATATTGATGATATCATGTTGATAGGACCTAGTAAGCAAGAAATAGCAAAGGCTCTAGACTTATTAGTAAGACATTTGCATAAGAGAGAATGGGAGATAAATCCAATTAAAATACAAGGTCCTTCCACCTCAGTGAAATTTCTAGGTGTCCAGTGGTGTAGGGCATGTTGAGCTATCCCTTCTAAAGTGAAGGATAAGCTGTTGCATCTGACCTCTCCAATGACCAAAAAGAGGCACAATGCTTAGTTGGTTTCTTTGGATTTTGGATACAACACATTCCTCACTGGGTGTGCTACTCCAGCCCATTTACCCAGTGACCAGAAAAGCTGCTAGTTTTGATTGGGTACCAGAACAAGAAGAGGTTCTACTTCAGGTTCAGGCTGCTGTGCAAGCTGCACTCTCACTTGGACCATATATGATCCAGCAGATCCAATGGTGCTGGAAGTTTCAGTGGCAAATAAAGATGCTACCTGGAGCCTTTGGCAGGCCCCTACAGGAGGATCACAATGCAGGCTCTTAGGATTTTGGAGCAAAGCCCTGCCATCCTCTGCAGATAACTACTCCCCTTTTGAGAAACAGGTTTTGGCCTGCTACTGGGCTATAGTGGAGACTGAATTCTTAACCATGGGACATCAAGTTACCATGAGACTTGAGTTTCTTATCATGAGCTGGGTATTGTCTGACCCACCAAACCATAAAGTTGGGAGTGCACAGTAGCACTGCATAATAAAGTGGAAGTGGTACATATGAGATAGGACTCGAGCTGGTCCTGAAGTAAGTTACATGAGGAAGTAACCCAAATACCCATGGTCACCACTCCTGCCTTGTTACCTTTTCTTTCCCAGCCCACTGTTTTGGCCTCTAGGGGAGTCCTTACAATCAGTTGATTGAGGAAGAGAAAACTTGGGCCTGGTTTATAGATGGTTCTGCACAACATGCTGGTAGCACCCAAAAGTGGGCAGCTACAACACTGCAGCCCCTTTCTGGGACATCCCTGAAGGACAGTGGTGAGGGAAAATCCTCCCAGTGGGAAGAACTTGGAGTAGGGCACCTGGTTGTTCATTTTGCTTGGAAGAAGAAATGGCCAGAGGTGCATTTGTTCACTGATTCATGGGCTGTTGCCAATGGTTTGGCTGGATGGTCAGGTACTTGGAAGGAACATGATTGGAAAATTGGTGACAAAGAGGTCCGGGGAAGAGGTATGTGGATAGGCCTTTTTGAGTGGGCAAAAGACATGAAAATATTTGTGTCCCACATGAATGTTCACGAGGGGGTGACTTCAGCAGAGGAAGATTTTAATCAAGTGAATAAGATGACCTGCTCTGTGACTAATGCTGTCTCTTTCCCCAGCCACTCCTGTCATTGCCCAGTGGGCCCATGAACAAAGTGGCCATGAGGTAGGGATGGAGGTTATGCATGGGCTCAGCAATATAGACTTCCCCTTACCAAGGTTGACTTGGCTATAGCCACTGCTGATTGCGCAACCTGCCAGCAACAGAGACCCACACTCAGCCCCTGAAATGGCACCATTCCTCAAGGTGACCAGCCTTCTACCTGGTTGCAGGATGACCTCATTGGACCACTCCACCATGGAAGGGGCAGTGATTTGTTTTAACTGGAATAAGACACATACTCTAGATATGGGTTTGCATTTCCTGCATGCAATGCTTCTTCTAAAACTACTATCTGTGGACCAACCAAATGCCTTATATACCTCCATGGCATTCTACACAGCATTGTTTCTGATCAGGGAACCTATTTAACAGCAAATGATGTGTGGGAATGGGCACATGCCCATGGAATTCACTGGTCTTACCATGTTCCCCATCACCCTGAAGCAGCTAGATTGATAGAATGGTGGAATGGCCTTTTGAAGACTCAAATACAGTGCCAACCAGGTGGCAATACCTTGCAGGGCTGAGGCAGTGTTCTCCAGGAGGCTGTGTATGCTTTAAATCAGTGTCCACTCTATGGCACTGTTTCTCCCATAACCAGGATCCATAGGTCCAGGAATCAAGGGGTGGAAGGGGGAGTGGCACCACTGACTATTACCCCTAGTGACCCACCAGGAAAATTTTTGCTTCCTGTCCCTGCAACCTCAAACTCTGCTGGCCTACAGGTTTTAGTCACAAAAGAAGGAGTGCTGTCACCAGGGAACACAACAATGATTCCATTGAAATGGAAGTTAAAACTGCTACCAGATCTCTTACCTCTGAATCAACAGTCAAATAAGGGAATTACTGTACTGGCTGGGGTGATTGATCCTGACTGTCAAGGGGAACTACTACTGCATCTACATAATAGGAGTACAGAAGAGTTTGCCTGGAATACACGAGATCCTATAGGGCATCTCCTAGTACTGCCATGTCCTATGATTAATGTCAATGGAAATTTGCAACAACCCAATCCAAGCAGGACTAACAATGGCCCATATTCTTCAGGAATGAAAGTTTCAGTCACCCCACCAGGCAAAGAACCATGGCCAGCTGAGATGCTTTCTGATGGTTTGGAAACATGGAAGGGGTAGTGGAAGAAGTGATAAATATGAACTTTGTCATGTGACCAGTTAGAAAAGTGAATGGTCATGAATCTTTCTTCCTTGTTTCATTATTATGATGATTTTATATGTACACAAAACAAATTTCTTTGTCTTCTTCCCCAAACTTTTGCCTTATCATATAACAAGTTTTATCAATTTAATGTCATAATATTTGAGGATATCAAGTTTGAGAGTGAATATTACTCAAGAACTTGCACCCTATTCTATATGGAATTAATATGTTTCCAGTTGTACACAAGAGAGTTGAACATTGTTAGGCAGAAATACAGATATATGCATGTCTGTTACTGTTTTTGCTTAGAGACTAAGTATGGTTTAAGGTAATGTGTATGGTTACCAGGTTGACAAGGGGTGGACTGTGATGGTTAGGCTATTGTGTCAACCAGACCATGTAATTGTGCCCAGTTGTTTGGTCAATCAAGAACTGGACTAACAGTAATACAAGGGTATTTATGGACTTCAGTCACCATTAACTTTATTTTAGTCGTAAATCATAGATAGCTGGCTATAATTGCATCAATCAGGGAGATTGCAATCAGCAATGAGTGACACTTAACCCAATCAGTTGAATCCCTTAAAAAAGGGAAGTAATTCCAGCATTGAGAGAGGATTTCCCAGCTCATCTTCAACAGCCATCATCTCCCAGAACTTGTCACGAACCTTCATTAGACTTTCATTGCAGCTCCTGGTTGCAGCCTGTCTGTGGAACCTGGACTTGTGCATCACCATAGTTGTGTGAGAGACTCTTATAGAATCACATACTATTGACAGATGTCTCTTGCTGATTGTTTCCCTAGAGAACCCTGACTAATACAAGATCCAATGATTTATGGTTCACAGAAGAGCAGACACTGTGGATTATTTGTTCTTTCAGAGGCTTCAACAACCTTCTGAGAACCCATCCTGCTTTCAGCCCAATCCCAAAACCCCCAAGGAAAACAACCAGCCCTGTTCTGTGAGATGAGCTACAACCTTCCCTATGTGTCCCAATAAGACATTTGAGAGAATTGCATCCCTTTGTTAAGGAGGGTAATTACACGCCTACATCATCAGAGAGTCCCACAAATTCTTACATATCTAGGTCAACTGAAGCTCAACCAGAGATCACTCCATGTGATATGATTTAGTCTATCACAATCTCACAGGAGAGATATGCTTCACTACATGAGTTTTCACAAGGCTTTGCCCTGTTTTAGCAGAGATGACAGAAGCAGGGAGATAGAGTGAGTGCAAAGCTGAATAGAAGAAACAAATCAATGGCCCAGTGTATAACGTGTGGCCCAAAGGTGACCAGTTCCATTCATGTATCTCACCACAGCCATGGGATTCTAGTGAAACAAACAATCCAGTGTTGTATCTTATCACATTTGCTTAATGTGCATACAGGAAACAGCTACTTATATGTAAATGCAAGAATCTCAACAATATCTGTGGATGGAGGTTAAAATGGGTATATTGATGTGAATTCCTGAAGTTGACCATATAAATAAAGACAGGATTAAACAGTAGACAGAAGGAAGGAACTGAAAGGCTTGGTGGCACTGCAGTCAGTATGGACTCAGTCTTCTTTCACCCCTCCCCCCCCGCCCAGTGCATTGATGCTCAGGAATGTGCTTCCATCTTCAAGTCTAGAGCCACATAAGTGGTCTATTTAGCTAGCTGGGCATGGCAGCCACCTCCGAGCCTCCCCTTGCCTGTGTGGCAGTCAAATGTCTGCACTCTGTCTATAACTATCAGATTTGGGTGAGCAATTCCTTGACTTCCTTTTATTCCTGTGGACAAATCTAAACCATCTTCTCTTAGAACCTTCCTCTGGCCATCTGTGAGGCTGGGTTGATGGTCTTCTGGCCATCCAGCTCATGTTCTCTGAGGACCTCTGGTGCAGCAGGGAGGGGTGTGGATCTGGACTCCTGCCCTCCAGGGAAACCTCCAGTATTGCTGTATGGGCTCATGAAAATGGCATTTTGTTTGGCACATGAAGTCATGGGAGAGGTCTGTGAGTTCTGGATGGAGCTGCTTTCTGAGCAGTTGGAACAGAGGTTTCTCTTTAGAGGTCAAGGTCTTCCAGGAAGGAGGAGAGGCCCTCACTGACACCTGGAGCATAAATGTGAACTTTATGCTCCAGAACCGAAGAGGCGCATCTAAGACTGTGCAGAGCTGGTGGCAGGGGCAAAGCTTGCCCAGGCAAGTGCCCATAAAGAGCAGATACATAGGGTGGGTCTCTGAATATCTTACCATGGTCCAGAAAAACTCTATTAAAGGCAGAGTCCACCCTGATTGACTTGTGCCTGGGGTGCAATGGAGGAAAGAACATGCACAAACACAGGCAGGATGTTGGTGTGTCAAAGCCTGTGGTCCAGCCCCCAGGACACTCCTGCATTATTGGACTCTGTTGTTTGAAAATCATGTTTGGTATGATTGAGAAAGGACTTAATGGTAGATATACCCAACCTTCTGCTCCAGCACCAGCACTGCCATCATCCATGTAAGGCAGGAGTCCCCTGAACTTGCAGGGCAGAATCAGGTGGGTCATTGGTCTTAGACTCTTGGAAGCCTACTATAGGAGGAGCTGTGGGGTCAGCACCAGGAAATCTTGCATTTTCTCCAGGGTGACTGACAACCCATGCACAGCTGAAAAGTAGTGGCCACCCAGATCCTGCTGTAGTATGGTCAACCTTGGTAGGGAGGATGGCTGGAAAAGACCGACTTCCCCTCTGACCCAGCAATCCTACTCCTAGGTATTCAGCCAAGAGAAATGAATACTGTTGCTCACTCCACAAGTTGTATGCCAATGTTTTAGGTGCTTTATATGTGTCTCTTAGATAAAGGACTATTTAGGTCACACAATTTTTCTAGAGTTTTTTGCAATTGTTTTTTTCTCTCTATTTTTTAAAATTTACATTAAAAAATATAAGCAGTCCACAAATATCCCCCACCCCCCTCACCCACTCCTTCCACATGAACAACCTTTTTCAGCATCATGGGACATTCATTGCATTTGATGAATACATTTTGGAGCACTGCTGCACCACATGGATAATGGTTTACATTGTAGTTTACACTCTCCCCTAGTCCACCCAGTGGGCCATGGCAGGACATACAATGTCAAGCATCTGTCCCTGCAGTACCACCCAGGACAACTCCAAGTCCTGAAAATGCCCCCACATATCTCCTCTTCCCTCTCCCTACCCTCAGCAGCTACCATGGCCACTTTCTCCACCTCAATGCTACAATTTCTTCCATTACTAATCACAATAGTTTCATAGTACATTATCAGCAAGTCTACTCTTGTCCATACTCTATTCCTCCATTCTGTAGACCCTGGGATGGTTGTGTCCACTCCACTTCTATATTGAGAGGTGGCTTAGATTCCACATAGATGATGGAAGCAATTCTCCTGCTTGCAGTTGTAGGCACTCTCGGTTCCCTGGTGTGGTGGTTAACCTTCTTCACCTCCCTGTTAGGTGGCTGGGTTAAGTCCAATAAACCAGAGGGTAGGAGTTGCGAGTCTGCTGAGGCTCAGGACCTGGCTGTCACATGGACAGTCCAGAAATTCAGGTCTCCTGAGTACACACCAACACTAGCGCCAACCACAGATCTGGTGAAAGTAACAGAAGAGGCATGTGTAGAAAGGTCACATCTGAGTCCAACTCCATCACACTCAGGAACACAAACTCCAAAGTTGGGTCAACTGACATGGCACTGAACTGATTGCTCTGAGAATAACATATGTATACCAATCTAGTCAAATGTATTAGAGTTAACATAGCAATTCAACTGACAGCCTTTGAAGCACTTGGATCATTTCAACCCCACTTCTTATAGTGGTCACCTACATTCCCTCTACATGGAGGGTGTCCTCCCACCCAGAGTAGAGTCTAACTTTTACAAAAATGTTGTACCTTTTAAAATATATGAAACAATTTTAAAGTTTAAAAATAGGTTATTTCCTTTACCCATTTCTGGACTATATCTTTTATTCCTGAAGCTTCCTTCTTGTATCATTTCTATTCAGCCTGAAGCAGTTCCTTTCACATCCTTATAGAGGAAGGACTCTAGTGAAGAAGTCTGTTTTTCAGTCTGTCCTTTCTTAATTTTCCCTTCAAAGTATAAGCAACATTTGCAGCCTAAACTCTTTTTGGTAAATAACAATTCCTTTCTTTCAGCACTTTAAAGTTAAACTCCCTTATGGCATGTATGTTTTCTGATGGGAAATACAGTCCTTCAAAATAATATTTTCCTACATGTAATGTTCATTTCTCTATGCCTCTTTTCAAGATGTTTCATTTCCTGTGCCTCTTTTCAAGATTTTTCAAGATTGACTTCATTTCTTCAATTGTTTGACTGGATTTTCTCCAGGTGACATTTTCTGAGATCTTTGGGATCTGTATTTGCAAGTTGGGTGGTGTTCAGTCACTTTTAACATATTTATTTCACATCAAATTCCTTCTATCTCCTTCCATCTTTGGAATGAATATTAAAACTTTAAGTGTCCTACAGTTCTTTTAGACTGTTAATTTTGTATCCTCTTTCTGTGTATATACTGAGCTTAAATGATTTCTACTCATCTAGCTTCCAGCATGACAGTATTTTCCTCTGATGCCTGCATTTTATTAAGTCCACCAGTAATTTTTTTGTATTTGATAATTTAGTCTGAGCTCTGAAATATTCATTTACATCTTTTAATTCCTTCTGTTTATCTACTGAGAACTCTTTTCTTTCCGTTCATTCTAAGGATTTGGTTTCTCATTGAGCAACATATAGTAGGTATTTTGATTACCCTTTCTGTGGTTACTTAAGGACTGTTTCTGTTTATAAGTATTTACCCTTGAAAAGAGAGCAAATTTATCTAGTTCTGTTGTAAGACATTACCCTGGAGAAGAGAACAGATTTACCTGGTTCACTGCATGTTATGTAGTATAATTTTGGGTAATATTCTGGTTAGCATGCTTATTGTATTTTGATACTTTTTCAAAGTTGTTTTTATAATGTGAGACAATTAAAGATTCCATGTGAATTTGAGGATTAAGTTTTCCATTTCTGTAAAAGTAAAGTAGGAATTTGATAAATATGTCATTGAATCTGTAGCTCACTTTGGGTAGTATTGACACATTAACAATACTTTGACTTATGAGACATGACCAATGGATGTCCTGCCTTTGGTTTCAGTCTTCAATTGTGTTCAGCAGTCTTTTTTCTAGTTTAGTGTACAGTGTTGCACCTATTTCATTTAATTTATACTTAGAACTTTTTCTTTTAGATGTCAATTGAGTAGAATCTTTTCATTTTCATTTCAGATAATTCTTTGCTGGAGTGTCAAAATGTAACTAATTTTTGGATTTTTGTTTTATACTCTGCAAATTTACTGAATTCATTTAGAAGATCCTTTTTTTTTAAGTTTTCTTTTGGATTTTGTATATAAAGGATCATGTAATCTTTGTAAAGAGATAGCTTTACTTCTTCCTTTACAATTTGTATGCCTTTTATATTCTCTTGCCTAATTGCTCTGGACAGAACTTCCTGTACAATAATGAGTAGCAATGATGAAATTGATATACCTTAACCTGTTCCTGGCCTTGGGTTGTGGATTTTCAGAATTTCACCATTGACTATAATTTTAGCTGTGAGTTATTGTACACGATCTTTCATCACATTGAGGAAGTTAATATCTCAAACTATTTTCCAGAGTGTTTTTTTACATAAAAGGATATTGGATTTTGGAAATAACTTTTCTTTGTTCATTGAAATGTTCATGCAGTATTTCCTTACATGAGAAGTAAGGATTATAACATTGAATGATATTGTGTTGAACCCCTCTTTTGTTCCTGGGATAAATCACCCTTGATCAAGGGATAATTCTTTTATTTTTTGTATACTTTTTATTTTTTTTAAAAAAAAGATACTTAGATTATATGAATGTTACATAAACAATATAGGGAATTTCCATATGCCCTGCTCCCTACCCTCCCATACTTTCCCACATTAACAACATCCTTCATTACTGTGATACATTTGTTACAATTAATGAACACATTTTGGAGCACTAGACCACTAAGCTTGGATTATTGTTTACACTATAGTTCACATTCTCTCCACATACATACATACATACATTTATTATTTATTTATTTATTTATTTATTTATTTCTCTCTCCTTCCCCTTCACCCCAGTTGTCCACTCTCTGTGTCTATTTGCTGCATCATCCTGTTGTGTCATTTCTCCATGTGGGTGGTGCCATTCTTAGGCAGGCTGCACTTTCTTTGGCACTGGGTGGCTGTCCTTGCAGGGTGCACTCCTTGTGTGTGGGGCTCCCCTGCATGGGGGACAACCCTGCATGGCATGGCACTACCTGCACACATCAGCACTGCACATGGGCCAGCTCCACATGGGTCAAGGAGGCCCAGGGTTTGAACCGTGGACCTCCCATGTGGTAGATGGATGCCCTAACCACTGGGCCATGTCCGCCATCTCTCTCCACATTTTTGTAAGTTATCACAAGATATATAATAGCCTATATCTGTCATTATAATGCCATTCAGGACAATTCCCACATCCTGAAAAATGCCCCCAAAGTAGACCTGTTTTTCCCTCTCCTTCCTCTCAGAACCTCCAGTGACCACTGCCTCCACATCAGTGATAAAAGTTCTTCCATTGCCAGGATCATAATGAGTCTGTAGTAGAATAACCATAAGTCTACTCTCATCCATTGTTCATTCCCTGAACTGGAGGTTTCTAGGATAGTGATGCCCACTTAACCTCTGAGAGGGGGCTTAGATCCCATGGGGCAGATGGATGGGACTATCTTGCTTCCATTTGAAGACTCTTTCTGTTCCTTGACATGCTTGTTGTCCATCATCATCTCCTTGTTGTCCTGGGTGAGTCCAATGAACTGGAGAGTAGGTGTTTCAAATCTGTTGAGAGTCAGGGCCGAATGGTACATGGACAGACCAAAGATTTAAGTCTCTTGGACATACACCTCTTAACTCTGGTACTAAAAATAGGTTCAGATATAAGGGACAGAAAAGCCTCATGTAAGGAAAATGCAACTGAGTCCAGCTCTGACACACTGGGATTTCCAGACTGGCCACCTTAAAATATTCAAAGATCCAGTTTTTTGCAAATGCACTGAAACAAGAAAAAATACTACACACACAAGGTAAAAGACAGTTAATAGAAACTATCCCCCATTAAGCTCAGATTTTTAAAAATTTATTGAAGTATATCACTCATGTAAACATACATAAACAATAAACAAATATTAATAGTTGTGAATGTACAACACATATGTAACATCATACAGGACTCTTGTACCTCACCATACCACCAATACCTTGCATTGTTGTTAGAATTTTTAACTAATGATTAGAGAGCATTGTCAAAGTATTATTACTAACTGGAGTATTTTCCCCAACCCACCCTATTATTATTATCTTTATATCATTTATATATGAACATACAAAACCGTAAGTTGGGAACTTACATAGCAAACGTGCATAATATAATACAGGGGTCCATTGATCAATCCTTCACCAACACCTTGCATTGTTGTGAGATATTTGTTACAAATTATGAAAGAATATTGTCAAAATCTTCCTAATTACAGTCCTTATCTTCTATTTCATGTATGTTTTCCCAAGCCATGCTATTATTTTTAAAATATATTTTTATGACAGAAGTTGTAAATTTATAAAACAATTGTGCACACATGCAGAATTCCCAAACAATACCCCTCTATCAACACACCACACTGTGGTGGGACATTTATTACAAATAATATAATATCATCTGATTGTTACCACATCCATAGTGTACATTTAGCACACATTTTCCATACTGCCCCATTATCAGTACTGTACATTCTTTGGCATAAATGAAAGAATATTGTATTATTACTGATATCCACAGTCTATAGGTCACTCCAGTTGTATCTTTCCCATGCTTCTCCACATTCCCATGACCCTGCAATAAGTACATTTACTCTAGCTAACAAAGGACAATCTTGCATCTATACCATCAACCATAATTCTCATGCATCTCTTGGTTTACTGTGCTATTCAGTTCCCAGAATATTCTCTAGCATTCTGTTAATTGGCATTTACATACCTAGACTTCTACCATTTTCAGCCATATCCCCATTTATAAACTAGCTGTTACTATGTGTTTCCATCCACTCTATGCATTTCCACACATTTACATTAAAGCTTTTAAAACTACATACATTGAACATCAGTAGTCCATCTCAGTCCTTCTCTTATCTCCTTTAAGAATCTGCCACCTAACACCAGGTCTTAAAGCCATTTTCCTACAATTTCTTCTAGAAGCTGTATTGTTCTTGTTTTATTTATTTATTTTTTAATCCATTTTGAGTTAATTTTTGGATAAAGTGTGAAATAGGGGTACTTTTTCCTTTTTTTTGGCTTTGGATATCCAGTTCTTTCAACACCATTTGTTGAATGGACTGTTCTGTTTGAGTCGTGTGGGTTTGACAGGGTAGTCAAAAATCACTTGACCATACATGTGAGGGCCTGTTTCTGAACCATCAGTTTGGTTCCACTGTCTTTTGCCAGTACCATGCTGTATTTACCATGATTGCTAAGTAATATAATTTAAACTCTAGAGAGGAAAGTTCATTTTTCCTTTTTAAGATGATTCTGGCTATTGAGGACCACTTACCCTTCCAAATATTAGATAGTCATGTTTTCAAAAAAATTTTTATCTCCCACCTTGTGGCTTTTTTGATGTGCTGTCTGCTTTCTGTGTCCATTCACTGTGTTCCTTCTATGTGTGTACTTATTTATTTATTTCCCCTCCCCTCTTGCAGCTTGCTTGCTGTCTGCTCTCTGTGTCCATTTGCTGTGCTCTCTTTTGTGTTTTTTTTTTCACTTGTCTCCCTTTTTTTGTTGCATCACCTTGTTGAGTTGCCTCTCAACAGTGCTGCGGGCTGGGTGGCGGGTGAGCCTGCCTTTCACAAAGAGACCCTGGGACATGAACCCAGGAACTCCCATATGGTAGATGGGAGCCCAACTGATTGAGCCATAGCCACGTCCCTGTGTATTCAATTTTAAAAATGTTGGTGGAATTTTTATCAGAATTGCATTGAATCTGTGTATCAATTTGAGTAGAATTGATATCTTAAAGATACTTAATCTTCCAATCCATGAGCATGGAATGTTCTTCCAGTTATTTAGGCATTTCTTGATTTCCTTTAACATTGAGTTGTAGCTTTCTGAATACAAGTGCTTTACAACATTGGTTTAAGTTTATTCCTGAGTATTTGAGTTTTCTGGCATGTTTTATTTTCATCACTCTTTTTACACTTTTAGTTACTTTTACTGATATAATCTTGATTTCTAGACTCTCTGCTAGGCCCATCTCTCCAGTCTTTTTTTTTCAGGCTCTAGCCCACCCTTTAGAATTTCCTGAAAATCTCATCTCTTGGTTAGAAATTCTCTCAGGTTCTGGTTATCTGTGAATATTCTAAACTCTCATTTTTTTTTAGCAAATGTTTTTCTTGTCTTTTTTCAGATACATAGATCACACAAAATGTTACATTAAAAAAATAAGATGTTTCCATATACCCCACTCCTTAGCCACTCTCTCCTCCCACATCAACAACCTCTTTCATCAGCGTGGCACATTAATTGCATTTGGTGAATACATTTTGGAGCACTGCTGCACTGCATGGATTATAGTTTACATTGTAGTTTACACTCTCTCCTAGTCCATTCAGTGGGTTGTGGTAGGATATATAAGGTCCTGCATCTCTCCCTCAGATATCATTCAGGACAAATCCTAGTCCTGAAAATGCCATCATTTCACACCTCTATTTTCTTCTCCCTGTCCTCAGCAACACCTGTGGCCACTATCTCCACATCAATGATACAATTTCTTCCATTGCTAGAGTCACAATAGTTCTATAGTAGAATACCAGTAAGTCCACTCTAATCCATATTTTATTCCTCATCCTGTGGACCCTGGGATTGTGATGTCCACACCACCTCTAAATCAAGAGGGGATGTAGATCCAATATGGTTGATTGATGCAATTCTCCTGCTTGTAGTTGTCTACTCTCTCAGTTCCCTGGTGTGGTAGTTGACCATCCTCACCTCCCTGTTAGCTGACCTGGTTAAGGTCAATGAACAGAGAGTAGGTTTACAATTCTGCTGATGCTCAGGGACGAGCTGGCACATGGGCAGTCCAGAGATTCAATTCTCCTGAGCATACGCCAACCCCAGTGCCAGCCACATGTTCAGTAAAAGTGACAGAAGAGGCATGTGTAGAGATGGAGTCCAACTCCATCACACTCAGGAGCACAAATTCCAAAGTATGGCCCACTGATAAGGCACTGAACTCCAGAGCCATCTACCATGACCAGAGAACCTGTGTGGTTTCCATAGCCCTCAGGAGCACCACTACCTGGGGTTGTATCTACTTTGCTATCTCTGGGATCCTTCTGAGACATGCATAAGCATGACCCTCTGATGACCTCCTGACTCATTTTGAAATCTCTTAGCCATATGAATTCATTTGTCTTTACCATTTCACCCTTTTATTAAAGGTCTTTTCCTAGTTGCATCACCAGTTAGTAATTGGTAGTAATCCCTCAGCACCAGGGAGGCTTATCACCATGAGTCATGTCCCATACTGGGGGGAAGGTAGTGCATACTGAGTTTGGGCTTAGATAGTGGCCACATTTAAGCATCACAGAGGCCCTCAGGAGGTAACATTTAGGTACCTTGCAGCTCTAGGCCTAGTTGAAATTTCAAGCACACAGGCTTATAAGCATAGTTCTCAGTATCAAGGGCCCATCATTCTACCATCCTTCTCTGGTCTTGCCCTAGGACTGTGAGTGATTGTTGCTGTTAAATTGGGGGAATGCAACATAAATTGGGGAGCTCAACACTCCCTCAGTTGTCATGTCTACCTTGAAGGACAATACCCAATGAATATCTGAACATATTTATATACTCTATATACCTCAGAAAGAGGATATCACCACTGACCCCACAGAAGTAGAAACTATCCAAAGAGCATACTTTGAAAGTCTCTATGCCAATGGAAAGACAATTTAGTGGAAATGGACAAATTCCTAGAAACACATAAGCAGCCTACATTGATGAAAGAAGTTGATCTCAATAAACCAATCACAAATAAAGAGAATCAGTTATTTAAAACCTCCCAACTAAGAAGAGCCCTGGGCCAGATGACTTCACAGGTGAATTCTACCAAACATTCCAGAAAGAACTAACACCAATCTTGCCTAAACTCTTTCAAAAAATTGAAATAGAAGGAACATTGCCTAAACTCATTCAATAATGGCAACATTACCCAAAAGCCAAACAAAGATACCACAAGATAGGAAAATTACAGGCCAATCTTTTAAATCCTCAACAAAATACTTGCTGATCATATTCAACAACACATCAATGAATTATACACCACGACCAAGTGGAATTCATCCCTGGTATGGAAGGATGATTCAACATAAAATCAGTCAATGTAATTAATATGTCACATGACAGAAAAGGAAAAAAATCACATGATCGTATTTTTAGATACAGAAAAAGCATTTGACAAACTAAAGCACCCGTTCCTGGTAAAAACACTGCAAAAGATAGGAATAGAAGGACAATTTCTGAACATGATAAAGGGTATATATGAAAAAACCCACAGCTAACATAATTTACAATGGTGAAATCTTAAGTTTGTCCTCATTTTTGAAGGACAATCTTGCTGGATATAAGATTCTTGGCTGTTC